>NW_009648902.1:110025-195520 GCF_000708025.1 Charadrius vociferus
GGAAAGAGCTAAGTTGTGGATAATACAGTATGTACAGAGGAACTCTACACCTAGAAAGAGGTACTTAACCTGTATGGGCATCTGTTTGTCTGCGCACACACTCAGACATGCATATGCCATTAAACATACATTCCTGTGGAGGGATCTGGATAGTTAGGCAGAAAGGGAGACTGGCAAGGATAGCTGCCTACATTAAAGCACCAGAGACAAAAAAGGAGCACCAATGAGCCCATGCTGACCTTCTTTCTTAGAGCTGACAGGCAGAAGCCATTGAGAAGCAAGGGAAAAGGTCTAGCACACCCTTAATACATGTACTGAGAATATTTAACAAGTGGTGAAATATTTCCATCCTGGTGGAGGTTTGCTTTGACAATGGGTGAGAAGTGTGCAGCACAGAGGTGCTGTGTGGTCACAGCAAGCTTGCCTTCTTGCAGGCCTGAGGGAAGTACCTTGTGATTTACATTACCAGAAATGAAGCCTTTCCACCATGGAGTTTGGATTCAGATCTCTGTCCAAGTACCTCACTGAAGCTCTTAGACCCCACGCACTGCAGCACAATGAAACCATAGCCAGCAGCAGCAGGAGAGGAGCACTGTCACTTCCACAACCACTCCTGTGCACCCTGATGTAGCGCAAGTGGGATCCAGCACATACCAAAACAGGGAGACAGAGCACATCTGCCACATAGCAAGGAGCTATCAGCCTGCTGGCCCCAAAATAGAAGTGCTACCTGAAGTGTTAATACAGACCTTGCTGTTAGATAACTCACCTTTTCTCCTCAGTGCCAGAGGACTACACCCTTGTGACATCGCAGTGGGGTGTGGAGGAGGGAGGGTTAAACCTTATTTTACAGAAGGAGGGTGATGCACCAGACAGATTCAGAGACTTGCCTAAGGTGGGAGTGTCAGCCCACTAAACTGTTGACTCCACATTATGTTGCATCTTTACAACTCTCATTATTTAGTCTTATACTGAAAATTCAGCCACATTATTAGTGTAATTTATTTCAAACAACACCAGCTGGTCATGGTGAAGTTCTCATTAAAATATATCACCATGATAGTGTGTGTATATATATATATCACAGGTGGGCTGTACCTCTCAACAAAGAAAGTCTGCTCTTACTGATACAGTCACTTCAGTGAATGTACTTGAATTAAGCCCTACTGGCAAGCAAGGCATGAACTGGACTGCTGCATGCACACTGGTATTGCTTTTCTTCATGCACAGCGTTGCAACGTCTGTATGAGTGTTTCCCCTTGTTTGTGTTGCAGTAATTTGGCCCTCTGTGGAAATCCCAGAAATCTATAGGAGATACCATCTGTCCCTTCAGGGGTTTGGGAAGGAGGTAGGAAAGGCACTAGAAATGGGCAGAGTCACACCGTGCCCCAGCTGAAGGGTGGTGCTCCTACAGGCTCTCCTTCAGCTTAACACAGAACTCAGACTGAGGGTTGGGGTCAGGGGAGATAGATGGGAAGCTCAAGTGAAAACTTAGCCTCAGTGAGGTCATTTTAAAGACTTCAGATATGGACTTAACGTCTTCTGGCCAACACTGGAGATAAGAAGAGATCTTTGATCTTAGTCAACATCACCTGTATAATTTAAGATCTTTGCAATGCAATATCTGTGATGGGAGCTTTCTATGTTGGATCTGCTCTATGAGGAGCATTTAACCAGGTGATTTCCTAGAGGTTACTCCTTTCTACCTAAACTATTCTGTGAATCCAGCTTTCATTCTAGAAAACATAGAAATCTGGTCAGGAAATTAGCTAGTTTTGGACTGCTTGGGGTTTTTTTTGTTTCCTTTCTGTCATGGCACAACTTCTATGGTTGATATTTTTAGCATGGAACAGGCTGTAGATGTGTTTCAGAGGGGAAATGTTTTCCAAGGAGATGTCTCTATCTGGTTGAGATGGAAAGCAAGGACAACCTTGTCTAATAGAGGGGGAAAAATGCATTAATTTTTGGCAGCATTTCAGACAAGATTTTTTATTTTGTTAGGTTTTTTTCTCTTCTGTAAAGTTCACTCAGCATTGTCTCCATTACTAAGCAGGCATGCTTACTGAAATCTGCCAATTTATTCCAGCCTATATTTAGATCCAGGAAGTTTTATTTTACTTTATCTTTAATAACATCTTTGCAAGTGATAAGAGAACACTCTTGGTTCCATACTACCACAAATCTTTCATTTGTGGTAGCTAATGAAAGTTTAAAACCTATTAGATTACAGAAAGCCAGGGTAAAAGCGGCTCTAAATACAGACCTGCCTCCTCTCTGGCAAGTTAATGACAGTATTATCAGTGACCTCCCAAAACCTTCTACCCCAAAATTCCCTCTTAAAAGTTGTGTACTGTAGACCTCACTATAGATGTGAGTGGTGGTATATCTTCCTACTGGGCCAAGTATACTACATGGAGGGGTCACTAACTGCAAATTTATTTTTCTACATAGCATCAGTAAAGTCTCAAAATAGTCTTTAAGTGAGACTTAACTGGTGCATAAAATCTTGCTGACACTTTAATAGAGCCGGGGGGGCTCAGTTTTGACAAACTCTCAATTGCAAAGAATAATAGGAGACTGTTAAAACTCAGGTAAAGCTAAAGCATGTATGCTAAAAACATATGTGAATAAGAACAAGGCCAGAGCAAAACAGGGAAAAGGAAGGTCAGTAACACTATTAGTCTTGGCACAAACACATCCATGAAGCACAGCACCACATGAATGCAGCCTTAGCACCATACATGAACCTGACTCAAGCTAACCTGAATGCCTTCGGGTGCACAGAAACACTTATCACCCGGACAATCAAAGTGGTCTATCAAAGTGGACTAACCAGATTCCAGCTAACCTAGAGCTGACCCTGTTCAAGAACTGTTATCTACCAGCCAGTTTACCTGGGAAATGTTCCTTCTCCAAATAAATAAATTTTTTTTCCTAGATTCCCATATTTGGAAGGAAGTCCAAGTTCCAAACATAGAAGCATGTACATTCACCCCACTCTAATTACGTGAAAGTCAACACCCTTGGTGTCTGTACCAGAAAGTGTTTCACAGAGACAGAAAATCAAGAATCCCAGTTTCACAGGAAGATAAGCAATTCTTTACTGGCAGCCATGGTTTCATAGCCTTTAAGAAAGGATTTCCCAAATTTGTTTTACACAGGTATCATCACAGAGATAAGCCCATAGAGGAGGAGAAGATATTCACAGAATCACAGAATGGTCAGGGTGGGAAGGGACCTCTGGAGATCATCTAGCCCACCCCCCCCTGCCAAAGCAGGGTCACCTACAACAGGTTGCGCAGGACGGCGTCCAGGCAGGTTTTGAATGTCTCCAGAGTGGGAGACTCCACAACCTCTCTGGGCAGCCTGTTCCAGTGCTCCACTACCCTCAAAGTAAAGAAGTTCCTCCTCATGTTAAGATGGAACTTCCTAAGTTCAAGCTTGTGCCTGTTGCCCCTCGTCCTATCACTGGGCACCACTGAAAAAAGACTGCTCCCATCCCCCTGGCATCCTCCCTTTAAGTATTTGTAAGCATTAATAAGATCCCCCCTCAATCTTCTTTTCTCTAGACTAAAGAGACCCAAGTCACTCAGCCTTTCCTCATATGAGAGATGTTCTAATCCCCTAAACATCTTTGTAGCCCTTTGCGGGACCCTTTCCAGCAGATCCCTGTCTTTCTTGAACTGGGGAGCCCAGAACTAGACGCAGTACTCCAGCTGCAGCCTCACCAGGGCAGAGTAGACGGGGAGGATGACCTCCCTCGACCTGCTGGCCACACTCTTCTTGATGCACCCCAGGATGCCATTGGCCTTCTTGACTGCCAGGGCACATTGCTGGCTCGTGGTCATCATGTTGTCCACCAGGACTCCCAGGTCCCTTTCCACAGAGCGTCATATTCTGCTCTATGAGCGTCACTTTGAGGTAGCATCTCCTGCAATGCAGTGTGCAAATCCTGCAGTTAAATCTCAGTTAGATAGTTTAGATCAGTCATTTAAAATAGTGTTTTTTCTTATCATAGTCTTTACACAAATCAACACTTGATGGCTAAGACTTCTGGCCTTACAGCCCTAAAAGAAGCTCCCACTTCTCACTATATATTTCAAGGGTACGTTTTGAGATGCATGTGGCTCACGCAGAAAACATAACAAGAAGATAATGAGAGTTTGCTGCATTCCATCTAGGATAGTCCCATAAATAACACACCAGTTCAAAATCATGCCAATAAAACCTCATAAAAGTACCATCCAGTTTGTCCCATGTTTGTCATTAAAAGGGAGCAGGCATATTTATAAAGCTTCATTCTCAGACTGTGTAGTTGCATCAAAAATACAAAAAGAAAAATAACAAAGCACTTCTTACAGCAGCTTGCAACAGATAGTTTCAAAAATGCTTTTTTATGGCTTTGAGGGATTGCTTTTGCACAGTTGTAGGGCCAGCCCACAAAAACCCAATATGCTGGGTTTCATGTTTGGATAGAAGGCAGCCCTGTCTAGTTCCATAATCTTTCATAAAACTACGGAGTGACTCGTGACTCTACCCTCTGTTTCAAGGCAAAGACAGGTGGAAGGGACAGTAGAAGAAACACAGTTTGTGTCATAACTGTACATAAATTTTAAAAGGGATTTTCAGGGGAAGGATGGGAGTTTGGGGAGAAATGTATGTGTATGCATGCAATTCCTGCTTATTTTGTTCATGTGAGCTTTTCTCTTGACTGAGGTGTATGAATTACTGTAGAAATGTAAAAGTAGAAGTGCTCTCAAGAGGACATCTCTTCCACATCACTGACAGACGTCTGTCTGACCCATTTTCATGTTTGGAAATAAGGATTCCAGAATATCCTTAGACACCCTGTTCCAGTGCTCTACCATCCCCATAGCCAGAGCACCTCTCTGAATTTTACCCAATATGAGTATCTCTTGCTTCAGTTTACTCTGTCCATTTCTTTTAACACCATTTTTAGACACAGAGAGTGTCTTTTTCTTTATATTTTTATATAAAGTGTTCTTTTCTTTATATTTTTAATAACATTTTTTGCATACTCTATGTGCATTATGACTCTTCCCTTTCTGAGAAAAAATATCTCAGTCAATTCAGCTTTTCCTTACAGATGTTTTCTAAGCTTTGTTTTTTCACCTTCCGAAAGGACAATGATTTCCAAAATCTCTATACTTTAAAATGTGCCATCATCATTGGACACAGACATAGTACTCCTAGGTCAGGCCCCATTACCCAGGGCAGATGTAAATAGTTACCTCCCAGTTATTCACAATATTGTTATTAATTCATATCATCATGGAATTTACTTTTCACACGTCGTCACATTTCTGGATTTCATTTTGTTTGTGCTTTGTGCTAAGCCTCATTTCTGAAAACTGCTCCCAAACTAGTTACCAATTTAATATTTGTGCATTTGATTTTCCCTTCCTCAAAAGTGATACTTTGCACTTGTCTTTATTGAATTTCATCCTATTGATTTCGGACCCTTTCTTCAATTTATCAAGCTAATTTTATATTCAAATCCTGTTCTCTAAAGTGTTTGCAGCCCCTCCTAGTTCAGTATCATATGCAATTTTAAAAATTTTTCTACATATTCCATCATCAGAGCCGAAAATATTGAATAAACTGGACCTAAGACAGGCCTCTGTGGTATCTTATTTGATATGTTTTCCCAGTTTGACAACAAACCATTGATAAGTGCTTTACCGATAAGCCAAATTTTTCAAACATTTTTGCACCCATCACATAATAACTTCATCTAAACCATATTTCTCCAGTTTACTTATGAAAATGTCATGTGGATGTGTGTCAAAAGCCTCGCTAAAGTCAAGATCTATCACATCTGCTGCTTCCCCCTTATCCACTGGGCCAGTTACCCTGTCAAAGAAGGAAATTAGATTGCTTTGATGTGATTTGTTCTTGACAAACCCATGCTGGCTGTTTCTTATCACCTTATTTTCCTCTAGGTGTTTACAAATTGATTGTTCAATAATTTGCTCCTGCATTTTTTTCAGTATCAAAGTCAAGCTGACTGGCCTATAATTCCCTGGGTCTTCCTATTTCCCCTTTTTAAAGATAGGTACTGTGTTTGCCTTTCTCCCCTCCTCCGGGACCTCACCCATCCTCCATGAGCTCTCAGAGATAATTGCTAATAGTTCAGAGATCACTTCAGCTAGTTCCTGAAGTATTCCAGGGTGAATTTCATCAGGCCCTGCTGACTTGAATATATCTAACTTATCTGAATATTCTTTAACCTGTGCGCCTTCTTCCTGTAAATCAAACAACTTTCTGCCCAGCGTGTGTTATACAGTTTTTACGCTCAAAGGCAGTATTCCTAATACTGTAGTTTTAATTTATTTTGACTGGTAAAGCAGTTACCCTTCACTCCACAATGTCAATGAAGAAGAGTGGCTACATCCAGTAAATGCTCACGAGGAACAACGGCTGTATATCCAAACATATGGTGTTTCAAAAAGAGCCTGCTATTCTGCCTCTGGAGACTAAGTACGCTGTGCACAGTGGCCCACATGAAGTTCAGTTAGAATTCAGCACCCTCTTATGTCCCCAAAGTTTGCTTAAAGGCAGGTCCAGGGCAGATCTAGTTGCAGCAGCTCAGAACTCCAGAAGATGCTTTTTACTTTGTTAGAGTGAAATCCAGACATTAGCCATGTCTCCACCTATTTTTCCCAAACCTGGAAGCATTTCCAAAACATGCAACACACTTATACAATCAAGCTTCATATAAAATGCAGCAAGGCCATGCAGCAGGAGATAAAACAAAAATATATCAATCTAGTATTATACCTATGGGGCTATACTGGTTCTCTTCCTCAAATAAGGATTTTTCAAGCTGGCTATGGCTGCAGAATGACCCTTAGCTATTTTCCTTCTGTTTCACCAGTTCTGTCCCCGTTTACAAAGCAGTCCTTACCTCTGTCTCTCAAATGCACACATGACATACTTGCAATTAGGGCAGGAGAAGCCCATTGTTCATGTTTTCCCTTTTGTCTCTTCTACACAAGTATTTCTCACTGGGGACCTAAAAGACAAAATATTGATTGGGTTTTGGGTTTGTTGTTTTTTTTTTCTTTCTCCCCTAAATGGCTTTGTTCTTTTTTATTATGTTATCCTGGTGGTTTTAATTTCTTACTGCCTACTTTGATGTAGCAACCTAAAGACAGCCAAAGATGAAGTTCTAACCCTAAGGCCTTGAAACAAAAGATACAGCATCTTCTCTCTGTCCCTCAGAAACAGAAATAAAATGGCTTAGTTGAAAGAAATCCACAGCAAGGAGGGTGTGAAGAAACCTTTCAATTTCCTTACCCGTCGATTAACACAAAGGATGCACCTTGGACACTGGATGGCCTTTCTCACAAGCAGAAATCCATCTAGAATCCAACTATCCATAGGCTACAAAATTATCCTGTCTCTAAACCCACGGTAAGCTTTGTGATGGTCAAAGCTGTGGGTACCAGGGGGAGCCTCAGGGAAGCCTCCTGAGCACACGATCACCACAGGGCTGGCACCTGGCAGGAGCAAATGAAGAAACTTTGAGCAGCCACATTTCACAAGCTTGCGAGCGTATCATCCATCACTCAAGTGGGGATTCCTTGGAAAACATCATCCTCCCATTGCTTTTATACTCAAGGAAAGCATAATAAGTTAAAGGCTTTGGAGTGAAAAGTACTACAAGACACTTAACTTCAAGAAAGAAATTAGGGGCGAAAAAGTCTGAGGTAAAAAATTGCAGAAATAACCAGTAGTGCCACCCATAAGCTCAGTCTGTACTTCAGCCAGTAGTCACGGAATGAGTCAGACTGGACCTTAGGAAGTCTCCACTCCACCCTAGACAAAGCAAGGGCTAACAGGAGCAGACTCTCACCCAGGATGGACATCCTATGGCCTCTCTGGGCAACCCATTCCTGGGTCAGGTCACTGTCCCGAGGACCAAATGTGCCCTCTTTGCCTCAGTGCAGCATCTCCTTTTGCAAACTGTGTCCCTGTAGCCCGTCAGTGCGTGCCTCCTGGGAGAGCTCAGCTGCCGATCCTTCTTGCCCACATGGTTTTCTCTACAGCCACCCTCCATGGGGGTCTGTCCCATCCCTGGCACTGGGTTTTGCATTTGCCTTTCCTGAACTTTGTGAGGCTCCTGTCAGCCTATTTCTTCAGCTGCCGCTTACTCTATGTCAGTTGCTACTTCTGCACTGGGATCAGCCAGCAATGATCCCGCGGGGAGACAGAAATGCAAGACAAGAGACATGGGACCAATATCCCATAAAATAGACAACAAGGCAGAAAATGTGCAGGATAATAGGGTAAATGCCAGTGGATGATACAGAGACTCATCAGGAACTAGTAGAGAGTGCGGTGACATAAAACTGCCAGAACTTCAGTCCTGCCAGTCCCTGACATGATACCACCAGTGCCACTGACAGTAACAAGAGCTGTTGCAAGGAATCCTGGCAGGGAGAAAACAACTTTAATGGTGTTAAACTCTTCTCTCATTCCTACAATGATCCATCCGGTCTAGGACTGACTTTTACAAATAGGAAAGCCTGGAGGAGTGCTCTCTAAGATGTAATGGTGCTGTAAAGAAAGGACTCATTTTTCTTAGCTGTAAGACACTTCTATTCCAGAAAGAAATAAACCCCAAAAATGTTAATTGCAGCCAAGAATCACAGACAGAAACCAACAGTAAGCTCTGAAGATGCTTTTTCATGAGGTAAAATGGAATGGGCAAGAGCAAAGAACCACATTCATATCTGGATCCATATCTAAGGTTCCTTTCCATTTATTAGGAGTGAAGGTTGGAAGCTGAGATGCAGTTCAAGCCAAGCACAGCTCCAGCAGGACTGGGAATGGCAGAAAATAAAGAAATTATGTTCAGCTTCAGCACAGATTAGTGATAAATATAATGATTCATGCACTCTAAAAGCAGAGAGATCATGCTTATTGCAACACACAAAAAAGCACAATTCGACAAAAATATGTTCTGCCATAAAAACAGACAACCTGCTTTCTAGCATTAGTTGCAAAAAGAAGCTTCCATTAATGCCTCTGAAATAAAAGCACAAGCAATTCACAGCCCTTAAAATCATTCTGTCTGCTTTCTGTGACAAGAGTAGGCTCAATGTTTTCTCAAGCAATGGGACTGTAGGTCATAACAAGTCACCTCTGGCCTTTATTTACAAGCACCTGCACCTCACCTTCTTCTCTGTAACTCCTAATGCACTCTGTGAAGATAAAGATAAAACCTAAAAATACACACCAGCAGCAGATGTGCCTTACGCTATTGGCAGAGCCAGTTCCACCAGTGTCAGCGTGCTGCCATGTTTTGATTTGGTTCCAGAGGTGAAGTTGTACTCTCCTGGCCTTGATCAAGAACTACTAAAAAATGGTCATCTTCAGTGCATGCTGATCAACACCTTCTCCTTCAGCAATGTAGAATAACGTGGCAGAGAGAAGGAAGTGTTAGTCTCCTGCATGTTCGCCCGAGGCACACTTTAAAACCAAGTTCCTCTCTTGCAAGTTAGGCTGGTGTTTTCCTGTTACAGTGGTGTGACCTCCAAAAAGGTGCCTCCAAAAGGTGTGTTGAACATGCATCTGCACACTGGAGAAGTGAAAGCCTCGCTTTACTGGTTGCAGTGACAAACTTCAGATGGGATGTAATAGCCAGGGGCTTGTTTCTTAGTATGTTGAACACAGTAATCATGTTAACATATGTTGGTATGTTCCTGCAGTTTCCCTGTCAAGCTGAAAGCCAAGACAGATCTTATGAGATCAAATGTTCTTGATACTCTGTAAGGGTCTTCTTACAGAAGCGAATGAGACCTAACAGGTCTTCCCCCTCCTGGTGCAGGATGCACCTCGTCTCCTAGTTCACCAGAATTTTGATCAACTTCAACTCAATTGCTGCAATGAGACTTCTGAGCTGGCAGATTTTGTTGTTTGCTTAACTACTTCATTTTATTCAGGAAGAACAACCTAAACCTAACGACATTATTTCTATCTGGGCAATTTTCCGCAAGATAAATATAAAGGTATATTTTTCAGTGTGTTCCTTAGTCATAGTCTGGAAACCTGCCCATAAAGAGGTAAGAGCAGTATGGACGAAAGAGAAGGTTGTGTTTGCTATCCACCTCTGAGGGAATGAGCATCTCAGTAAGAGAGAACTGAGGATCAGGAACGCGCATTTCACATAGCAAAATCATCTGAGTAATAGAAAAACTCTGAGTTTATTCCAGAGAATCAAATCACAGAATCTGGCCTGAAGAATGTAGTGGTTGGGTGGAGAACCAAACTCACTCCTCCTTCCGGTTCCACTGATGCTGGCAAGGAGCACATCTTTCTTTGGCCAGAGGGAATGCAAGCTTGGCAGGCCAGGTAGTGATGTAACCTTTATCAAAATGAGAAGTTATCAAGAATGGCTACTTTCTCTGTTTATGTGGCAAAGTTGGCCCTTGCCAAGTATCTCAGTCAGATGCTAGACTTTTCTCCCACTCTTCCTTCATATTTTTTAGCATTCTTCAAGCTCATTTCTTTGTTCTTTCCACACAGCAGGTGATCTGTGTTGGGCAACCAGTAAAATAAATTTATGAACTGTCTGAAAAATCTCACAGGGCTCAAGCAGACTATCTATTGTTTGTTTGGGTTATTTTTAAGGGGGCAGCTATGGTACTGAAGGCAGGTGGTCAGATCCTCAGCTGATGTAAACCAGCACTGCTTTACTGGCCTTAACATAACAGGGTTACTTCTGCTCAGGGCCTTACTACTGTAAGGCTGCTGGAGAAACATCAGCAGAAGAACTGACCTACCTATTACTTTGTGTATGCTAATAACTACCTTTTTTCCTCTGGTGGAGCCAGGATAGTGTTGTTTTCCTGGGGTGCTATCATAAACAAGATACTGAGGGGACATCTAAAAATGCTGTCTGAATCACGGTGGGACAGGATTTGAAACGAAAGAGAGCTGAAAGTGCCAAACTATGTCTGCAAAATGCAAGCTTGCACTTGTGCACTCAGCTGTTCTGAGGACGTGCAAAGGGCATGCCATGTTTGCGTATACTTTAAATATATTGCTGGCATGCAAACACTCCTTTTATGAACTACAGATAGCAAAGGGAACCAACATTAGACAACAATTAGACCTAATTTTGATGTCTTCCCCTTCCTCACAGGTCCCTCCCCTTCTGTTTCTCAGCCAGGTACATTGTTCACACTGAGATGGTAAGTGTACACAGAAGCATAGAGAGATAGACATATATGCCTTCAAATCCCATTGCATTTTTCACATGTGTACTAACAAGAACGCCTGTGTCCTGCTCTGACTCCAGCTCAGGTAGTTATATCCTGCCTTGCTAATGACCTCCCCAGAGTTTTTCTTGGATACAGGTTTTCTCTTTTAGCTTTCTGTCCTAAACAGTGTTTCTTCCTTTGATGCAAATCTAGTACCTGCAACACATTTTTCAAGCACTGCCAACATGAGGTTTGGCTTGTATGTCAATTGCTTTTTAAACACCTCCCAGTGCTATTGCACATTTAAGGGAATTTCTAGGTAAAGTGATTTATTTATAAAGATAGACCTCAAAATTCACATTTGGTTTAAGTGTAAAGTCCTCCATATTTGCACCTAGCAAAATTAATCCTGGAAGGAAAAAAGGGAAGACTTCTTATGTGATTTCTTCATCACAGAAGTAGACAAAATGTTTTCATCTCAGAACTACACAGTAAAGATGAGATCAGTACCCAAGAACCATCTTCAGAAACCATAAAGATATGATATATTTTAACACAAAGTATTGTTTTCTCTTGAAGGCAGTCTCACCTGCTCCTCCCTTCCACTAGCACTAACTCTGCGGCACAAGTCCATTCTAACCAGGTGTGGTACAAGAAAGCCTTTTAAACAGACTTTGCACAACTTGCACTTCAGGGTTGCTAAATAAAGAGGTGAGTGTTTGGCTACTTGTAGTCATTTCCATGGTTCTGGGGTTCCTGACATGCTAAGGTCAGTTTATTGCTGATTGATTGGCTGCATTTCCTTCAGTGACTTAAGGCACAGTGTACGTAACCTCCTTTCATGCCATGCCTTGGAATGATCTCAAGTTTGAATGTTTTCATGTGGCCTTCAGAAGGTAAACCTCCTTCTGTTTACTTAAACACACACAGTGCCTGGTAGAAAGCTTTTCTGCGGCAAAGAGAAATATTTCTGGATTCCACCCTGCAGAGCAATAGAAAAAAAGATGATTCTATTCACCTTTGCTGTCACTAGTTACTGCAATTCCCTACCACAGGGTGAAGTTAAATGCAGCCTTGGAGCACAGGTTCCTGGAGGGTACTCTCTTGCTTGTGTCATGCAGTAAGCCACACAACACTGGCCTTGCAATCTGTGATGCTATTCCACATTACATATTAACCCCTGTCCCCCTTTGATGACTTCTCTTGGAAGAAAATAAAAAAAGCAAGCTACAAGTGGTGAATGACAAATAACAAATCACCTCTCCAAGAGTTCTTTAAAGAAGAATCAGATAAAAAGATGGAAGTGAGCTGGAAAATGTTAAGGTCCTCTTTCCTACCCTGCTGTTTGATGTAGGATGGAGACAAATCTTCAAGCCAAGATGCCAAAGAGAAAGAAAGATAATGTCTTTAATGACACCCATGGACACCACTTGTGGAGGCCACCTGCACATCATTTGCAGGTTTTCTGCAACAATAATGACTTGATGGCTATACACAACGCTCTTGGCTACATTAACAACAAAGAGCAGACTGATTTTTGTTCAAAATTCCACATATAATGGAAAATTTTGTCAAATACTCTTTTCAGGGATGGGACAGGGGAAAAAAAATCAGCTTTTTCTTTCTTCCTTTTTTTTCAGCGAGTTCCCAAAATAGCTTTAGAAACCTGGTAGGCAGACCTCAGTATTTACTGTGTATGTAGACAGATTACACGGATTAGGAAGAAAATGTTCTGTCTTGTCTCACAGTTTGATCCAACTGCCTAACTGCATTTTGGAGATTTTGCCCTTCACTTATACATTTGTGGTTGGACTCCATCAAAATCAGCACGAAAATAATCAGTGGTCTGACCTAGTATGGCTACGTTATTCCTGCAAGTTTTTGTAAGATACTGGGCCTTACAGAGTACTGGGATTTTAAAACGCACTCCAAGAATCCGTTCCCTTCCTAAGCACCGAGAACTCACCAAATAACAAAGAAATCCTCTTGAAGTAATGACCAGCTTCATAATGAACCACAATGAATTCAGGCTGAGGAAAGGAAATGCGGACTGTTCCTACACACAGAGACAATTTGACAGATAATTACTCCTGTGAGTCATTCATGAAGTAGACTTCCTCTGATAAGAAACAAATTGCCATCATCCTTTTTTTTTGTTGTTGTTCCTTCCTTACTCTCATGACAGAGACTGCTGCAGGACAGGGAGGGAGGGGAAGCTCTATGGTCACCAGCTGTTTAAGCAAAGAGGCCGAGCCTGGCACTTTTAGGTTTACAGGTATTCAAATACCACACCTAAATGTTTTTAAAAATGAGTTTCTGACCACCCTGAAATTATTGGACCTTCTTCAAAGAGAGTCCACAGTAAACGAGTTTGTCTTCAGACAAGTTTGGTAGCAGTTCTATTTCCACAGGGGGACAACTAATGACTGCAAGATGGGAGGGATTCAGATTGAGGCACCGATGGCATTTCTTTGTGTTTTTGCCATTAATGCTTTCTGATTCCTTTAGGCTTTGTAGAGAAAGAGGTGCAAAGCAAGAAACCTTAAACATGTTGGGATTAATATGAAGACACCATCATACTCCACTCTGGATATACCAGGAAATGTTACCATTCACCTCTGAAACACTGTCTTTGTGGTGAACCTGATCAAACTGTCTTTACAGACCATGCAAAGACTCCAACTGGATTCACTGGGTGCTGTGTTCAGACCCATGAGATTCGGCTGAAAAATTTTAAACAGCATACAGTAATTGCTTCTTAGACTGCAATGAGTTTCTAAACCTTCCTGTTGCCACAGTGAATACACTGCTTCAAGCAGGAGAGACAGGAATACATCTAGCTCAGGGTAAGGAAAAATTACAACATCCTTCCGTTACTTTCCAGTTCTCAGTCACTGGTCTTTCAGTAGGAGGCAGGCACCCAATCAGTGAGGATGAGCATCATGTTAGGAATGCAAAGCACTTAATAAAAGGAAGACTAGCATCTCTGAAGTGTAGAAAGACACTAACATTTGATTACCTGGGAAGACACTCCAGGGAAAAATTCATGACCACAGAATATAGTTTCCAAATTAAATATGGTACGATGCAAGCATTCAAAACTAGATGCAAACTGTGTAAAATGGTTTTTTTGTTTGGTTGGGTTTTTTCCAAAAGAGCATCATATAGTGAATTTAGCAATAATTTCAATGAGGTCTGACTCGCTTTTGCTTGGAGTTTGCTTCAGCCATTTACACCCAAGAACAAGAAGCCAAAGCTGCCATGAGTTGGAACAGAGTTGTTTTTACGTCTGTTTTCCATTGCTGCAAATTAAGGTGTGATATAGAAGCAAATAACTTGCAGACAGAAGGGAGATGGGCCACCAGTTCTACTCTTTCCACACTACAGCAAAAGTACAGGGTTATGGGGAAGAACAAAAATTGTTTAAAGCTTGGTAGTAAATACTTGGTAGTAAATTACTTGGTAGTAAAAATGAAATCTGATGGGACTGTTTAGTACGTTCACTCTGCATGGTCACTTGAGGCTGATTTGAGCACTGCAGACAGAAAGACATATAGCTTGACAGTAAAGCTACTATCTTGCTAGGTAAGTCCTTCAAATTGCTGCATTGCCTCTCCTGACTCAACAGCAAGAGGCAGAGATTACGGTCAGAGAAGAGAGGTATACAAATAATCACAGACATTATTAAGAGCATCAGACATTTAGACCTTGAACTGGAAGCCCACTAAACTCACCAGGAGCCTTCCCATTGGGCTTTGGATCTGCCACTAATCCAGTAAATTTTAGGGTGGGATTTCCTCTCTCCAGATATGCTCTTAACAGATACCTTTTCCATTTCATCACAAAGGAACAGATGAAAAACCACTTTCAAACAGTCGTGTTGAAGAAAGGGGATAGACTATGTGTCCTGAAACAATTTAAATGTTCCTATCTCTGACTTTTATTTATTATAAGAGCATTTCCCCAGATTCTAATACTAACATTTGCAGAACTGAAGTGAGCAAGAAGGAAGGAATCTTGTCTAGCAGTTGCCTGTATAACCTGCTACTGGAGATCTCTAGTGAAAAACCTTAGTGGAGCCAACCTTTACCCAAGGGCCATTCTGCCTCCTCCTGGCAAGAAAGAAGAGAAAGAAATCGCTTCATCTGATCTTCAGGGTTAGCCTAACATGAGCTTTGACAAAGATCATAAGACTTGTCCTGAGGGGGGAACAAGCCAGAGAGACCCTAAACCAGCCTTTTAATGAAGAGCAAGTTTCTTCTCATTTTATGCAGGTTGGGCATGCTGGATTCCCTCGCTGCTCGCTGCACACCCATACACCCATTATCTTCTTGGCATGCTGCAATACTGCTATGCAAATATGGAGTGGGGATATATTCTTCACCTCCTTGCATGGTCCCACTGGAGTAACTTGGCATTTCCAGATGATGCTATCTGAGTATTTCATTGAGTGAGGAACCTCAGCTCAGACACATGACAGAATATGACTAACATGAGGCACAGAGTGATCAGGCTCTGTCAACAAAATACCAACAGCCACATTGACAAATACACTCCAATATGTGTGTGTGCGTGTGTGTGTATCAGGAAATACCTGCTATGACTGCATGCTGCTATTTTTTCTACTAACTAGCCCAGAAGAAATTATTATGAGGCAAAATGAAAAAGAGATTAAAACTTTTCACAAGACGATAATGTTTCAGTGCTTTAGCAAGCACTCTGAAAATGCTTTCCAGTATTGGTGTTACACGTGCCCTCCAGCCTGATCTAATCCCCTGCTGAAGCCAACATGCATTCACTTCCACAAACATAATTCAGGTCTCATGTGAGTGAGTGATCAACATTATCTCTAATTCCATCATCTGATGTGTTTATTTGCATACTCAAAAGGAAAACTCAAACAAGGGAAAATAGCAGCAATGTCACATTTTCAATCCAGCTCTAAAAGCAGGACCTAGTGGCCATGAATTTGCAAGGATCAAGTGATAGTGCTGCTTCTGCACCTGCAGAAAGACAGAGTACCATGTATCTAAGGCTGCTGGCATGCTGATCACTACCACCACCCCTCTCAAGTGTGGCATGCGGGGACATTGCCAGCATTACCACTTCCACAAACACCAGTCCCCATGAAGGGTGTTACACCATGGGCACTTGAGCCAAGGGTGAACTAAACAGAGACCCCATTTGGAGATGTGCAGGGAGGGATCACATATGTGTGCGTGCACACGCCCAGTGCCAGCTGAACCTAAAAGGGGTGTCAGGATGCAAAAACCACCAAGGAACACTAAAGAGCAAACAGGGAGGGTGTCAGAAGGCAAGAAAATGCACTTTCTCAAATGCACAAGCTACTTTATCCCAATGACTAGTTCAGCCAGACATCCCATTGAGTCAGTAGTTGGGGCTGACACCAACCATTGCATTATAAGCAGAATGTATATTTGGGATCAGTTAATGCTTTCCACTGCAGTTAAAGCAGCTTGTCCAGGAAAAGCCTATCAATTTAATCCTACCTACGGAGCACCAGGGCTGTCATTTCCCACCTGTGCTACAGAACTACTAGTGTATATTCATGAACAGTGGTCTTATTACTAAGAATACACCTAATGTGTATTGCAGTGTAGCAGGAGACAAGTTACAACAGCCCTATTAAAGGAAATCGCAGAGATCACAGAATTGACACATTCTGTTTAAAGGCAGCCGTGCTTATACTTGATTGCACAACTAGAGACAAGTTTGTTATGCACTTCCTCATCTTTCATGAACACTCATATTTACTAGTTTAAAACATAAGATAAAAGCCAGCAGTGCTTTGGCAAAGGAATAGGGGACAATATCAAATGATAAACCAGGCATATTTATAGGCGTAAACAGATCTAGAAAAGAGTTAGATATAATAAGCACTCAATGATATGGGGCAAACGTGAGACTTGAAAGCAAGAAATATCCAACAACTTGTAACATCAAAAATAACAATTGCAGGTCTTAGCAGGCAAATGAAACATGAACGACAAACAAGTATGCATAAGAAAGGAACAATCACATTAAATACTTTGATCATTGCTACAGAATGAATGTTTTACAATAGAACAATACAAAATTGATCGGGCAGTTATTCGTAAATGCTGATCATTTTGAGAGCAAGAATGGTTTAGCTAGGTCATACTAAGGACGCCATGCTGCACTTCAGCAAAAATGATAATGTTGGAAAAATGACACAAGGTGTGAGGAAGCATGCAGAGGGAACACTGAATTGTTACAGTGAATTAGGACCATAGGGTTAGGTGATGCAACACATCCAGAATTAAAAAAAAAAAAAAAAAAATAGAAATTGAAAGTCAAAGAAGCATCCTTGGATGTTTCCACGAGGGCTGTGTTTAGGAGAAATGACTTATGGACCCAAAAGTGAATTATATAAGGCGCTTATTTGTTCTTTGTGAAAAAAAAAAAAAAAAAAAAGAAGACAAAGAGACATAATAGAAAAGGAATACAGACTGGAGCATGTTAATGTCAGCAGTAGAGACAGCCTGGGAAACTATTTTAAGAGATCAAGAGGAAAAATATTTAGAAAAGCATGAGTTGATTAAGAACAGGCGATGTGAATATCTAGAAAAGGAGATCAAGCCTCCCTTGTTGGAATTCACTAGGAATGATGCTTCTCAGGTCCACCAGCATTGCACATTTGGAACTGTAAGTGAGGTCTGCTGTCATCTCTACAGAAACTTGTACACACCCTGGACCTTTTTACAGCTTTTTGTGGCCTGCACAGAACCAGAGACTTCTCAGCTCCTGCAGGAAGGAATTCACACAGTAGAGAGCTTGATTCTGTGGATAGAAAATCCCCTCTGAATTAAACCCAGAGAGCAAGAGGAATCTGCTTCAGAATGCCTTAATGCTCTTTGATGCACAGCCAAAGATCATTCTTCTCTTCATATTTCCACCACATTTAGTCCTAGTCTGTTCAGTTCTGCATTTTTCACATAAGTGGCCATTGTCAATGAAGGAAGGGCTGTGACTATTCCTGTTCAGACTGGGGCTAGGTTGACTGCAGAAGAAGACTATCTGGCGCATGGGGAGAGAAAGTATATGCTTCATTTGCCTGCCAGCAGACAGGCAAGTAGTTGATAGGTAAAAAGACCATCTTACCCTTCTCAGATGAGCATGAGCCATGAAAATCATTGTGGCTCCATTTATTTCAATTCTGTCATGCCCAGTTAGGGAGCAAAGTCATGGCAAGGGACTGGCACAGGTAGACTGGAATGAGTTAGCTAACACCAATTTGGGATCTTGTCTGGTGATAAGACCAGGATAATGCTGCCTGGGTCATTTTACATCTCACAGCCTTACAAGCTGACGGCACAAGACAATTTGGGGATCACTTCAAGATGTTATTTTTGAGCACTTTCTTCTGCTGAAAGACACATTGCTGGAGCAGGCTCCAATGATCACAGCGAGAAGTCATTAAAAAAATGATAAGTTTGTCATTTTGGTGGAGGAGGTTGGCAAGGAGAAATGTGTCTCTGCACAATTATGGGAATTGTGAGAAGGAAAGGTCACCACAGTCTAAATACTCTTACTCAGTAAATATCATCTCACATGTGGGTCCTAATACATGTGCTGCAGCAATGGTCATATCAGGAGAGAGAAGACAGCACAAGAGGAATGGGACGGCTAGAATCAGCCATTTGCTGGATAACAAGGCATGTCTTAATGGTGTACATGTTATCAAGGAGTCTCCTGCAGCACACTTGTGCCCAGCTGCTTCCAGAACACAGGCACAGAGAAACCAGACCCATGGGTCCATGTAGGCTCTTGCCTGTTCCAGAACTTGTCATTTTAGGGGAAAGTGCAAGATTATACCCAGGAACCTCCAACCTTTCCTTTCAAACACCCTGTTACACCCAACACACACAGTATCACTGCAGAAATTTTCTTTAAGCCACTCACTAGTTTGTAACCCTCTACCCTGTGTTCCTCTTATCTCCTCTTTTCTCAGGCAGGCAGTCCTGACCTTTTCATCACCCGATCCACTGATGGCCTTTCTTCCGTCCCCCAAAATGAATGCAACAAAATCCCAGCAGCTGGAATATGTTTGCATTTGACAGGAACTTTGCAGCCCACCCGAGTCAAGCAAGAATGGTGCACACTTCTTGGAGATGAAAAGGATTAGGAAACACAGGGCCTGATGCTGACGTGACTCAGTTGGGCCCCTTGTGTACAGAAGAAGGAGGGGGGAGAGATGATGCTCTTATGGAGAACAAGGACAGGTGGGGTCTATATACCAGTGCTACCATCTCAGATGCCTGTGGAGAAGAAACAATAAATACTAGATAAAGTGCTTTAAGGGTTAAGAACTTCAAGGGGATAGCCTGCACAGTCTCAAAGAAGAGATAATAAAGAGCCTGTAACACTAGATCCAGCCTCTATGTAAAGATAATCTACTCGATGGGGGCTTAATCCTAGCAAGGGCACTATAAAGGCTGGGAAAAAAAGGGGGTATAGTGTGGACCCTGAATAGTCTAATTGATCCCAAAAGTAGAGGCCCTTTTTATATGTAAATTTCCCGTCTCTCTTCAACCTCTTGATCATTCAGGGTCTAATCAAGGAGTTTCCAAAAAGACATCTGCTGTCAGTAGGAAAAACCATCCCTTTTTTTAAAACTCTTCTCTCCCACTCAAGGTTTGAAGCTGTGACACCCCTCATGCCACTTTAGATTCAAAAGTTCATGCTGCTGACATGGACATCATCTAGCGCAGGTGATGAGGTCTCAGTGCAGACAAGAAGATCTCTGCCCGTCACTTCACAGGCCATGGCAGGCGCAGTGGTAAGAGAGGCAAAGCTGAAGAGGGCAAGAGAACTCATGAGATTGCATCAAGAAGTTAGTTACTTTTGAGCACTTTCTTCTGCCTAAAGAGCGATAGGTCACTGTGGCAGAAGCTATTTTAAATGAAGGCCTCATACCTTTGCTTTGGCAGCTAGCCATCTCTGTTGCAGGACTAAGAAGAATTACCTGAGATACCAAGCCGACAGGCTTCTCAAGTGCTGGAAAACAGCATAATTCAGTTTGCTCTCCTCACAGCTTTGGTATTTTGGAGAACTCAGGAAGAGGCAGAAAAGACTGCTTGTGGAGGAGGGCAAAACACTGACCAAATGAAAGCTTCCTCTTAGACAATCTTGATCCAAGAACTGATGAACCAACCAGCTCACCCTGTCTCCAAAAGCCAGCATCATCACTGGAGAAGCAACACAGTCACGGCTGGTGGTGCTGCCTCTTCAGCCTGCCCCACTGATGAAGAAATATGGCCGGATGAGTCACAGGATGCAGAGGCAGCAACACAGCACCTGGTTCTTCTGCTACAGCAGCTTCTTGACACGGAAATGAGGGGTGGAGATGCTCTTCCCTGTCTATCAAAAAGCCCACAGACACAGGTGGAAAAGGATTAGGGATTCTCTGGTCCCTCCAAGTAAGCTCCCCTTCCAGGAGACTGCTGCCTTGGACTTCCTGACAGCTTGCTCCTCCTGAGAAAAGAGGTTTGAAGACAGCCGTTTGCCTTCAGGGTATCAGGAAGGGCAGTTGAAAAAGGACAAGAAGGGTTCCCTGCCACAGGAGAACCATTTCAGTAGTTTCTTCCTGGCTTTTGCTCACTTGTCAGCTGTTTTTGCTTCCTCCTTTATGCTGGAGGAAGTGATAAGCTTGGGAAAATGAGAAATTCCAGAGACATATCTGGAAGCCAGAGTGAGAGCCAGTCCCCTCCTGTGCTCACTGTCTGCATAGCACAAGGCAACAAAATCAGCAGAGGTAAAGTTAGCACATTTTGCACACCACAGTCTGATCTAAAGCTCATTGAAGATCACTGACATTAATTAGACTTTTGCCTTGCTTCTTTCCCACAGCTTAGACGACAAAGCAAAGGAAAACCATCTAGAAAGTGATTGACTTTACCCATTCTGTGAAAACAGAGCAGCAGAAGAGCAAAGGCAACAGATGTGATTGACCAAATGGCCTCTGCTTGTTCTGCGGAGGTCTCACAACATATCCCTGTTACTTGCATTCTAGATATATGTGCTTTTCTTACAAACTGCATTATTACGTCTATTTTCTTGTGTGAAAAATTTCCTTCACTCAGATGAAAATAAAATCAATGCTCTAGCTGATGGTTGGAATTATGTGGCCCCAACACACAAACACACAGATCTCTTGTCAGAACTTTTCTGCTTTTCTTTTTCTTTCTTTTAATACAAGTCTGGAATCCACTGAGTGTTCTTCAAGTCTAAGCTCCAAACATTTCAAACAGCACAAAAGGTATGACAAGATGAAAGAAAATGTCCACAAATAGACAGCTAGACAACTAGTTAGCAGCTGTCTGCTTTTCTTCAGGTTTATTTTTTTTTTCTCCTGCAGGGAAAAAAATAAATTATTTTTCATTCTTGAAGGAGCTGACTGCGGATTCTTTTGTGCTGGCAAGAATCCAACCCTGTTTAGCACTGGAAGAGGGGGAGGAGGTGAACACCTTATGATGCCATGTGTAACCTTGAACCTGAGAATGACTTGTTTAACACAGTATGTGTACGTTGCAACAGTTTAGGTAGCATTGCTCATTTTCCATCTTTTGTATTGTACTGATCACAGTTTAATGAGGTTTTGGTGTTCTATCAAGTCAGGACATTTATGTAGAAAAAGGAACAAAAAAGAGCAGGTTTTGATTAAAGTGTGTATGGGCTTTTGGGACCTGGTTTAAATATTTCAGATTTTGAGCAAGCATGGAGCCTGCAGTTGAAGTTATTTATCTTCTCCTCAGACAAATCTGGCTGGGGGGAGGGGTGGTAATGCTTAAATCCTTGATTTTAATTACTACTGTTGTTTGCAAGTATTTTTCTTCTGTCATTTGTGTTCTTCTTCTCCCCCTAAACAGATGATCAGCAGACAACGTGGACTTCTGTCTAACTTGCAGATTTGATTTGGAAACCTGAGCTTCAAATGCAAATATGAAACGCAAGCTGCAGTTGGATTCTCCTCCAAATCTTTACTGATCATTTACAGAATTCACTCACTCCCTTTGTGAAGCTTAGTGTGAGGCTGAAAAACTTTCCCTCCTCACCTTCTTCTGGGTCTCTTTGTGTGTACGTAAAAGAATGTGTGAGAGTGTGTGTGTATGCATGCACAGGAGTCAGCATGCCAGACAGCATTCCACAGCAGATGATAATTCCTCCTTCCTCCCTTTATTTGCACATTTAGCATGAGTTGCATTCCTCCAGTACCTGCTGAAAGGGTGAAGAGATACGGTCCAAAGCTGGGCTACAGAAGATGGGTGGGAAGAACGTCCCTCATCTGGATAGACCTTACATAACCAGACACGGCACAGTTTCCATCCCACTGAAATAAAGGGGTATGACAACATTTAACTCTACAGGTCTTTCCATTGACAGCTTCCAAGCCATTTTGCTTCTTTTTTCTTTCCCACCCATCACCTTCCTTGTGCTTCTGGATCATAAGTTCTTCAAGATAGAGACTTTATTACTGTGTTTGTACAGCACCGACTACAAGGGGATTAGTAGAATGGGACACTGACTGACATTTCGACTAGCTTTCATACAAATAATCAATAGATAAAGAGGTCAGGTTAACCCCAGAGTTGGGTGGCTGACACAGGTGTTCCAGGTTCAGCCCTCCCCAAATGGTACTTAGGGTAGTGCCGGCCAGAGAGGCCATATTATTTTGCATCTCACTTGAACCCTGGGACATTTTCTTGTAAGCATGGACAAGCCTGAATCTTAAGCTATACCTGCAGGTAGCAGAGTGGGTTTACACCACACACCCTGCTCTACCCCAGCTGAGCAACCATTGCCATACCTAGCTGTGAGGCTACTTGAAGTTTAAACAATAGCTTTTCTTCTTTGGCTTGAGATCTTGTATTTAGCTGTTTCACCTCCCTCAGCCAAAAAGCTATTGGGATTTTACTCCAGTGGCCTTGTATAAACTTCATCAGTCTTAACAACTTGTGACATCTCTCTCCGGATCAAGTTCTGGTTATGGCTGTTACTCACAAGATTGAACCATGGAGAAAACTCAAAAGGGCAACTCCGTAAGAGTGGTAAATTCTGCAGTTAAGTTAAAGGTAATTCTATGGCTATGCCTTGCCACCCCATCCCTTCCTGGAAATACCAAAACCAAAAACTTTTTGAATCCATGAAGATTTTCTAAAGCAGAGAAGGCAGCAAAACACCAGACATTAGGCCAGAGTCCTATTCATGCCTGTCAATGTACCTCTGCAAATACCCACTGTTTGGAGGGCTCCTAAGGCTTGTGCCCCCAGTCGAAGCCCTCAGGGTATGTAAATGAGACACACCGACTGAAGCAAAAGGTCCACTTTTCTGTTGCTTACTGCAGTTCCCAAACCAGGGGTCAAAAAAACAAGGAGGCCGTTGTATTTACAAGGGAATCCATGAGCTCAAGGCAAAGTCTGTTACAGAAGTGAGGCTCACAAGCAACAAATGGGTCCATAGGTGGGATCACCAGCAAAAGATCTGTCTTAGTCCCTAATCTTTTCACCAGTGTAAGAGGTACTGCCTAGTGGGATGTTACTCCAGCATCTTTCTAGCCCTGCTTAAGCCTGAGTGGTTCAATCAGCCGTGGAGGACTGGGGAATCAGGCCATAAGCTAGCAGAAGGTTAAAAGGACTGTGCAAATAAAAACTCTCTTTCAGCATGGAGGATGTCACAGTTCAAGGCCGGAAGCTTCCCTCTGTTGTTCTGGAACTAATTTCAAACATGAACCAGAGGACTAACATGGAGAGGTTACTGTCAATAACCCATTCCTGAAAGTGCCTTGTTTAATAGGATGTTTAACTGGATGATACGAGAACGAATTCATAAGCCAGTAAGGGAAAGGTCCATTCTTTTCTTTTTTCTGAACAAAGAAAGAACAAAGGAAAAGAAGGAGACTCAACAGAAAGCAGAGGAGAAGAAAAGAAACAGATGGTCAATAAGCAAAAGAGAAATAAATTATGTGAACATGCACACAATAAAAAGCACTTTCCCCAAAGTCAGTGGCTCACCATAACGAGGGATTCTCCCTCCCTTTAGCTTGTACTGCTAATAGCGGAGACTCTTGGTATGTGAGGGAGAAAGATTTAGGACCCCCAGCACTGGGGAAGCTCAGCATGCAACTGCAAGGCTTGGAAAGTCAGTCTCTCCACTGCAGTCCAGTTAGCCAATGGCCAGACTTCATCAGTAAGTACTGGGACAATTCCAATTCACTCAGCATAACAGGATCCTCCTCTGTACCATTTCTAAGCCTCCAGAGCAGAGCAAATTCTCAGCAATTTCAGGTCACCAAAACATTTGCTTTACAGTACTGCCTGAAAGTCCCATTTCAATCCTGTCATCATTAACACATGGTAAACGAGAGATTCTAAATATCAGGCCTGGATCTGTAACAGATGTTTGCTATCTGTTTCCTGTGTAGGCACACAGCTCCCAGTGATATCAAGGACTGAGGAGCTCAAATACCTCTGTGGAGCTGAGCCTTGGAGTGCAAGACAAATACGTGGGAAGGAAAAAAGCACAGAGAGAGCTGCTTCGCAGCCTCCCAGCAGCTCTAAATTATTTGAGGGCACTGGTCCAACTCTGAGCCAACCCTTTGGAGATGCTTCAGCAGCCCACATCTGTGCTATGGAGTCTCACTGAGGACGTCCACAAACTGCTCTGAAGGAAAGACCCAGTCCTCAAGAAAAACACACGTTGCTGCAGAGTGTCAGGAGACAGGATCTGAAATTTTCCCACATATTTTTCTGCCTGGACTGTTCACAGAGCCATTACCAAAAGGCCTTCTAGGCATGGGAGGCTTGCTGCTTTGTGTAGGCATGGAGGAAGGACGAAACAGGACACTTCAGGTATTTATTTTAAAAGTCTATCACACATTTCGGTGGCTGCTAGTGCCAAAACTAATCATGCTAGTGGAAGAGGTATGGAAGCAGAACAGGCAAAATAAGGAGAGCAAGTAAGAGGGAAGGAACCTGGAATGACAACCAGAAAAGGTAGCTCTACAGATCAGAGGGTTTTCAGTGTGTTGCATGTGCATGTGCTTTTAAACAGCAGAATATTGCTCCTGAAATGTCTTAAACAGCTCAAAGGTTTAAAAGCATGGCACAGCATCTCCAGCATATTACTCTGCTGGAGCCAGATATTATATGCTGCTTTCCCAAATTGGGAAGAAGAAGAGACAGAAATAAAACTGGAGAAAGAAGAAAAAAGTATTTTAAAAGCAGCCATATTTAAATGGCATTTAAATTAGAGGAAATTATTCTCCTGAGCAGACCTACAAGCAAGACTCAGGAGATCCCTCCACTACAAATTCTATATGCCAAGTGATACCTTAGATGAGAAGTAGGTTTTTTGCTAAATAGGTGGTTAAATGTATAGTTGAGGTTTGTTTAAAAGCTATGGGGCCTTAAGTATGTGCTACCTGTTAAGCACATTACTGCAGATAATAAACCATTTCTTATATGTTGAAAATAAATATAGGGACTTTTAGTAACAGTGACACGTAATTAACAAATTAAATTCAAAGAGGAAACAAAATATTCATTTTAATCACCCATATCCTTTGAGGAGCTTTTCTGTCCCTTTTGTATAGTAATGCAGAGTAACAGGCAATTGCCATATCCCCTAGCTGATAGTCAGACTGCCCAAGATCCCAGCATTATAAACTCCCTATTTTCTCTGACCTCTTTCACAGATGCATCTTTATATACAGTGACAACAACATCAGTGCCATTACCTTTGGATGGAATAGCCTGCAAAGTGAAAGCATTGGTAGCCAAGAGCAACATAATCAGCTGTTCACATTACTTACAGAATATATGGGTTTTGTCTGAAGAAAAATTATAAAGGTGGACAGGGCTGACTAATGAAAGTGCAGAAGAAACATGTATACAGGGCATTTGTCTCAGGATGAGGAAGTATAGCATTATCTGAATCATGCTGCACTCGGAAATATTCCCTCTCTGCTATTTGGTGTTCTTCATGAAATGAATCCCACCCACAAGGCATTTAATGGACTTTTGCAAGGGGCTTCATTAAATGAGGTTTCAAGATATCTAAAATACTTAGTGCCAGCCCAGGTAAGTGAAGGGATTAAATTATACTTTACTTTGCTAAGCTATCTTTTACCCAAGTATGCTCCCAAGTAAACTATCTTTTACCCAAGCCATCTTTTTACCCAGGTATAAATTGCAATGGGTACGAACTGCAAACTGTACTGCTTTAGGAGGAAGGAAAAAAAAAAGAGGCAATCATGACAAATTATACTTTTTCCAAGTTATCATCATCTTGCTCTGTCTCTGTCAAATTGTTCCTCAAACACAGCAGTCTGCAAAGCCACCTGATTCCTCTTCTTGCTTTTTTTTTTTCTTCCTCTCTTTGTACCATTTATACCTCTTGGATAGAACGTGCACTTTTGCATATCTCAGCCATTTCAAGGGCTGAGATGATGAACTGCACTGTTTAGTCCTTTCCATCACAGTGTCACTAGTGGTCATGTCCCTGATTATCTTTAAGGACAATGCATTCAATAATCGCTTCAATCCAAATCTGTCTATAATTATGATCGAGGATGATATGCTAAGTTATATATGTGAAGGAATGGTTCATTTTTCAAGCCTACATGTTGTTTTCCAAATTCTTTGTAGCTGCAACATAACCTTGGTCTGCAACTCACCAAAGAGTGAATGTGACTTTTCACTAAACTGATTTCAGCTCTCTTTAAAAGAAAAAAGAAAGAAAAAGAACAAGCCATCCTTATATACACACACGTGTGCACATTCTTCAATTTTATTCCACCTTTACCATTTCAGGGCTGTTGGTTTTCCCCTGGGCTTTAGACAAAACAAACCCAGTTCCCTGTAAAACTCACTCAGTAGCTGGTGTGGACTTGTGGGTAGTGAAAGAAAGAGAAATCTGCTCTGAGAAGAAAAGCCCTGCTCTGTAAGCTAATTCTGCACTCAGGACTCCTTCAATGCTTTAGGAAGGCAGGTACAGCTCTGTTATTCCCTGCTTGGACCTTTAAAATGCCTCTTATACTCCTTGCCTCTGCTGGGAGCAATTTCACTGCAATTACTGAAACGAAGCCCCTGAATTCCACTCTGTAGCTATTCACATGACCCTTAGTGCTTTGGACTTGATTTTTCTCCAGTTTTCTCCACAACAGGAACAGTCGTGAGGAAATTTTCCTCAGTCAGTGGCTTCAGGTTTCTATTAAAAACTTTTGCTACTTGCAACACTTCCCAAAACCTTTAAAAAACAAACCTTACATTGGAATTATTCAATCAAACGGTATTAAAAGCACAGATTATGCTTTAGAAACCACTTACAAAGAAGGTTTTTACAGATCAGTGAGGACGCTAGTGAGGAGGGGCCCCTGATATGAATGGAAACGTTTGTTTCAATCCTCATTTATCTCAAGGCCCGGGTGCTTTCTGGACAGTGAAACATTCTTCTCCTCCCTGCGCTTGGAAAAGTGAGGATCGAGTTGCGAGAGAGTGCCCTTGAATGCTCAAGTAAGGAATTTGCTAAGTGGCCTCCTCAGCCAACACAGCTCCCATGTTAATGGTGGCTTCTTAATTCCCTCCACCCTGGGCAGCAGGATTACTCATCCTTTCTCATCGCACGGCATCACTGCCAGCTCAGCCCCCGGCGGGTGTACCCAGCCACAAAACCAGGAGCACTTCTCAAATTAAAATGTTTGCCATTTCTCCACTGCCCAATTTTAACCAAGCCTTGATAAGGAGTTTTGTAAACAGTTGTACACCGTTTTGTAAAGGTCCTAGCGTTCTTAATTATTCCAGGGCTGCCTGATGATCTCTGCCCCTGACTGTATGTACAGGACTGCCCCAGCCTGCCTGGATTCCACACACGCCTGCGATACAAGGATTAAAGAATAACAAGTTCCTATTGCCACTCAGGTGAGCAATCATGTTGATCTGGAATAGACACATATTTAAGAAAAATGTGAGAAAACCTTGGAATGTTTTGGGTTTCTGATATAGAAGCATTAGATGGGTTAAATCTACTTTTGCTTCAGTAGCATACTGAGTGCAAACATGGGGTCCCACCAGGTCCTTTCTGAAAACAGCACTGAAGCTCTTTAACAGAAGCAGAACCCAGCCCTTGGTGAGACAGTAGCCTGTACAACTACATCAGAAACCAAATTTGCAGCCCCAGTCTCAAACCCAACTTTTGTGGGTGGCAATGGAAGTTTGGCCAGAGTGTAGAGTACAGTGTTTGTCGTGTAACTTGCACAGCTAACTTCAAGCTTTTCTTCTTCCTGCCATCCAAGCTTCTTGGGATTAGTCAGGACTGATATTGATGTATGAACATCTTAAAAGGACTGTACATAGCTCCCAGGCTGAAGACTAAACATTGCTGTGTAAAACAGAATTTGGCAGTGATTCTATAGGATGAACCTAATCAGAGTAGACAGATTACAATACATGGTAAAGGCACGCATTCGAAAAGAAAAAAGGACTTGTTCTGCAGCATTGCATAATATATTCTGGAGAAACTAGAAAACCTTTCAGAGCAGCTGGGACAGAGGGAAATGAACCATTTGTTCCCATCTGAAATAAACAAAAGAAGGAAATGCTCCAATCTGTCTCCAAACTAGGAAAGGAAAGGTGGCGAGAGAAATGACCATAGGCTTTACCAAGCTTTTCACACTGTCCAGTTCCTGACAGTAGCTGCATCTGAAGTGCGAGGAAGATCACTCTATAGGCACATATCACCTCATCCCCTGGCCAGTCCTGGTGAGACACAGACCTCCGCAAGGGAATGCAGCCTTTGGCTATTGTCACTGGATGCCTGCAGTATAGCACCAGACAATAGAGCTGCTCTATTTTTGAGTCCCGGTATGCTGCCTGATAAAGCAAAAATCAAAGCAATCCCATATTGCTCCAAATTCCCTGCACTGGTCTGTACATGATGAAGAAAAGGTTCTTCCAAACACTTGCAATGAGTTTCCCAGAGGAAGGTCATTTTCAGTGAGGAAGCACACATAACCAAATTAAGGCAAAGAGTGGAATATACCGAAATATGAAAGGACAGAAATCTGAATGGCCTTGACTCAGCCATACTCAACATAGCCAGTCATCTGGGCCTTGCTTATGCTTCCTTGTCACTATAGCTTCACTTGTTGCGTATTGGTTTTAGATGACAACCACCTCAATCAAGAAAGAGCACACAAAACTTGCTCCGGCTACCTGCTTGATGACAGTGTAAGTTCTCCATACCACCATTCGCTTTTTAAGGCTTAAAGCTAGGGACTACACTGATGTTTTGATTCCTGTAGGAGAAGTGTTAACTTGAACTTGAGAGCATGCAGCGAAGCCAAGCAACCATCTTGTCCAGACGTTGCCTTTGCAGTGGACCTCTCATGATTTTATATTTCCTATTTAAAGTCAGACAGAAAAGCCAGTACCCCTTCCCATTCCAAGCAGAACACAAACAAGGTTCTTGTATAAGCAATATGACCATGAGTCAGTCTACAACTGTGATCACACTGCCTGTGGACATCTTATTAAATACTTAGGAGATAAATTGCCCATTCTTTTAAATAGCCTTACATTCACAGCCAGTGAATTAATGCAGATGAACAACGTTCGCAACTGACCCGTATGTTCTGCTTCGCATTTCTTCAGTCTACTTCTCAGTGTGGACCAAAACCGCTCAGTTCCCAGGATGAGCTGCTAAACTAAGCATCCTGAAAAGGACATATCTGGAGCCCTTGCGAGTGACTGCATGCAATCACATCACCTAATACCCCTCACAAACGGACACAACTCTGTCTTAGCTTTTACCTGAATACTTCTACCTGTTGGGCGGCTACTCCAGAACCTCCTTCAAATGATTAAGGATATTCACCTAATTTCCATTAAGAAATGTCTCTACAAAGAGCTTGTAATAATTTCTTCCTATCACAGCTCTGTTCTTTACTAAAAATTTTCTCCCCCAACTGTTCCCCCTCATCCTAGCATACTTATAATCCAACAGTCATGTTCTGTCTCATTTATCATCCTGTTAGGCTGAGCAGATTCAGCTTATTAAGTTTCTGGTCTTGAAACAAACTTCATGTACAGAGCTGTACACAGGCATATATAGATGTGGTCTCACCACTACCTGGTTCTGCAACAGTAAACTGCTGGAAATATATCTTATCATGAGCCCTAAAGCACACCTAAGGGCTCTCTTTAGTCCTTGGTTATGCTGCAGCAGTTTACTGAACTGGGAATTGCACTTCACAGGTTCCTGCACCAAGATGAAGGGAGAAGGTAAACACATTTCAGTGGCTGGGAAAATCAGACCCCTCTTGACCTTGCTTTTTCAGTCTGAGCTTAAGGACGGTTCTGCTTGCCTAAATTCCCATATTTTCCTCCTTTCACAAGGAAACAGTGGAGTTCAGGCAGTTGAGAGAGGCATTTGGAGGAGGAAAAATCAGAAGAGGGTTTCATGTTGCAGCAGCTTCCTGAGTGAGAGAAGACAGGCATGGGAAATAATAACTCTGCTCCAATGTCAGGGCTGAGGAGACTTCTATTTCCAATTTAAATGTAATTTTAAGAGCTCTTTGTAGTAGTGAGGGTTCACTTCAAGAACCTGGAGGCTTAGTACACAAACTGTGCAGTCCACAGAAAGGTTCCTATCAATTTCAGGGTGACGTGCCTTATGAATGTATGCTCTTATGCTGCAATCAGGTATGAGGGAGCACTTAAAAAATGCTGGTGGTCTGCAATATTTATAGGCTCTTTCTTACTGCAAAATTCAGTTCTTGCACTTGGCTGTTCGGGCAGTTCCAAGAACTGCTCATCTGCAGTTTGTGATGCTTGGTTTCCTTCAGGGAGAGCAAGAGAGAAACTGGTAGGGAGATCTTAGAAACATGGGAAGAAGGAGAAATCTGTATTGCTGGGGTTTAACAATCTTGGGTTGATTCACAATAAATAAAGGAAAAGTTAATGGCTGAGTACTAAAATAACAGACTGCCCATATATGCAATACGCTATGATTTGACATATCGTAATTCCTGTAGTCCTCAGAAGGTAAATATGTGCTCATCATACTTCCCCACATAATGTTTACAAATCCTCACTGGTGTTTTTCACAGTGATTAATTAGGTTGAATAATCACATGGACCAAAAAAGGAGAGGATTTTTGTCCTGGAAGGACAACTTATTGGCCAAAAAGAAGGAGAAAATTAAACACTGTGCAGGCTTTTCAACTCCAAATATCAACAAAGTTCTTCTAAATAAATTCATCAGTAGAAAAGAAAGACAGGCAGTTCTGAGAAAATGCTCGTTCTAAAAGTCCTTGAAAGGAATCCAGTCTGGAGAGTGGAGAACTCTCCAAACCTAGAAACGGTAAATTGTAACTCAAGTCATGCCCCAGTTTTGCCCATATAGAGTAGCATTCACTCAATTTCCATAAAATATCAAGTAGCTGAAGCAACACTTACAGCACATACCTCCAAACTACTTCAAGCACAGCAGGATTTCTGAGCTCTAAATCTAGTAGATATGAACTCTAAAAGTAGATATGGCATCCCTCCACTGTATCAATGCTCTGAGTAGTCCACGACTGCAACCAGCAAACATTAAGAAAATATGTCCAAATAGGAAATGCCATATCTGTTTTTACTCTTGGCATTAGAGCTGCAAAATCCAGATACGTGGAAGCAGAGCATGAGGCTGTGTTTCAGTGTCTTTGCAGCTGTATGAAAACCCTGGTTTTCTCAAAGAGCCACCCAAGGGGATAACTTACTTTTTCTTCAAACATTTTTCTGTGTTTTTATTACTAAAAGGGAAGTGCTGCAGGACTTATTTAGGGAGTGATAGTGGATGACAGATTAAATATGAGCTCACAGTGAGAGACTGTAGCACAAAGAGGCAAATACCATACTGGGATGTGGAGCAGAATTACTTGCAAGACTACAGAGGTAATAATTCCTCTGTACACAGCCCTGGTGAGGCCCCTCTTGGAAAACTGTGATCAGTTTTGGGCAACTCAATATAAAGAGGATGGCAATAAAATAGAGTGAATACAATGAACAGCGATAAAGATAAGCGGGTTGGAAGGTATGATGTATGACTAAAAGGTAAGGGAACCTAACTTACTAAACATAGCTGAAAGACGGAGGAAAGGGAAGGGCAAGGGGAGGAAGGACATGACAACGCCACAGTATTCCTGGGAGGCTGGGAAACTTGACTGCATCTGTAGTTATAGTTCAGAGACAGTGAACAAAAAATTAGATTCTTCATGGAAAATTTCAAAATAAGTGTTAAGAATTTCCTTGCTCCTCCCCTTCTTATAGATGTATTTTAGTTGTGGGAGTGAGAAAAGTGATTCATTGAGAGAAAAAAAAAAGGGACATTTTGGAAAGAAAATAGAATTTCTCTCAAAGGAAAAAAATGAAACCAGACTACACACACACACACAGACACAATGCACACACACATATAAATGTTCTCGCACACAGACATTTTCTCCCCAACAACAAAAAAAAAAATTAATGGAGCATTACTAGCCAGCTCTAATCAAAGCCTGATGTTCAAACTTCAGTCTGTTCTTAAAAAATCATGTTTTCCTGGGTAACTTCATCACATTCAGTCCCACTGTTCATGTAAACACTCTCTCCTCAGCAGAAAGATGTCCATCATCATAAAAGGGCAGCACCATACTTGCAGAGGCTTCATTCTGGATGTGTTGGATAGTCTCCATCTGGACTAATGGTCAGAGAAGAACAGCTGGCATTGCTCTGAAATAAGAAGAGCTCTTAGATTTCAAACTGCTGAAGCCTAGACTTGCTTGGGTATCTCCAAGCACTCAGGCAAACATGATTAATAACAAGGTGGCTGAGCCAGGCTGCGGTGGAGGTAGCAACCGAAGCCAGAGTAGAGGAAGACTGTCAAAGTCAGCACTGTATAGTTCAGACAAAGCTGGGTTGGAGTTGGGGGGGCAATAAAAATACTCTTTTGCATTGTTCATTCCCTCTCATAGCTTTGCATTAGCTCAGCTGCACACCTGTAATTAATACATGAAACTGTCTCCTGGAGACAGTCTGTTTTATGATGTTGTTTGCATAATCCTTCCACCAGCCTGTCTGTTTCCTGGCAATTTGTGATTTTCCTTCAGCTTTCTAATAACTTTCCTGGGGAACAAACAGAAAAAAAAAAAAAAAGAAAAAAAAAAAAGAAAAGAAAAAGAAACCACTAGAACAAAATGAACTGTTTAACAAATTTCTTCCTTTCTCTCTCCCTCCTTTACTTTTTCCAGGACAACTAACAGAGCTCTCACTTTGACTCAACAATATCTATCTCCTTCCAACTATTCTGCATTTGACTGGCAGCATGTCCTGCTTGTAAATCTTCCACAAAAATCAGTGTTTGCTTTTCAAACCTTCAACTCCGAATACGAATCAGCCTTTGAATTTATTAGACTGCACTTATTTTCACTGTATATTCTTATAAGTTATCCTGGCCATCTTTCCAGTTCTTCACTCTTTTTTTCTCATGAAAATATTTTTTGTTGTTGTTGTTAAACAGGTCCTCATCTCTAAAACAAATACTCGTTTCATTCACCTTCTTTGCTGCTTTCTTGCCTAACACTTACAGTAGAAGTTAGGTCCAAACCATTGGCATTTAGTTTGTTATTTTAGGGTGGGGAAGATGGCAAAAGACAGACACTGTCATCTCTTTTGAATTAACTGCTTGGTACTGGTCAAGTCAATAGGAGGCATTCACTGTACGGGGAGCTATGATTAACCAGGAGCCTGACATATATGAACTACGCAAGCACTGGGAACCCTGGAGCAAAATCTCACACTGTTACAGCATTCTCAGCCGTGTGCCAATATCCCAGCATCAGCTGTCATCTGCAATACCGGTGCCCTGACTTTCACAGGGGCTATTCAGCACTTTAAGATTTGTAGGCACCTTACCACTGCTGAGAGAAATTGAGCAATGGTTTCACAGCAGGATAAGTCCCAGAGTGTTCCTTGTGAAATTACATACTTTTAACCTGAAAAAAATATGTAATTTAGAGGTGAATGTGTTTTTCTACAATAGTTAGTGTTGCTTTTATTTACCCTAAACAAGCAAGCCTGAAAGAAAATGTTACCACCCATAAATATTGTGGAAAGGAACCATAGCAAATTCACTTGCAGGACAGAAGCTCAGTGTAGGATACCTGTCATTTCCATGGGGGTTCTCACATGTCATTACAGTGTCTTCTGAAGGGGAGCTGCTAATGCTGAGTCAAAACCAAAGAGCCAAAAGAGAGATTTTGTCTGCATCCACATAGGATGAGAAACACTGCAACACTTCCCTTTGCACATGCACAGAAAATTCACATCAGTGTTCTTACCAATGTTGAGATGTTCTAGGACTCTAAAAAGATTTATCTGAGGGATATTTGAGTCTCTATTTGAACCCAATTGTCATTTTCTCTACAGCATGTTCAACCAAAATTTTTAATTCTCACGCAAACGCCTATTCCTGATGTGTAGACATTCACCAAATTGTTTACACTTTCTACTAAATAAAGCCTTATTTGCAGTAAAATTTGAGCTCTAACCCAGTGCAATTCCACAAAGGCTAAACTTGGTTAAAAAAGAAAGCTAGAGAAGGGTGCAAGTCTGATGTGTATTCAACTAAGAATTTCCACCTCAGCTAATGTTGGATGCAACCCATATCAAAAGCTGCAATAAATAATTTAGGTATAGTCAAGTGATGTATGCACTACCTGATCAAGGACTATTTCCCCTTTTTAATGGTAACCAACTACTTACATTACTAAGACATCATCTCACCTTAAAAAACTTTCATCTTGTTTGCTTTCAACAGAACAAACAATTAAACAATTAGATACTGTCAACACTGAGTCAAAAGTCAGAACTTTCTTGAAGACAATAGCTCAGATTCCCCCACTAGTGTGGATGCAAAATTTAAACTCTTACACAGATTTTACTAAATTTCTCATTTTGGTTTGCATATTTAGTTCAGGCACATACCAAACGTGGAGGCTTAGAACTGTCATCACATACTTCCCTGAAAGTCCAGCACTGGTGCTGAGCCTGTGTACAGAAGCCTGGCGTACAGCCTAATACCAACATTCTTTCAGATATTATACATTTCCTTGCCATCCAGAACTATGACTTAGTTGAAAACACCCCAAGTCAGATGTTCTGAGAATCCCATTTATACCTAAAAATACTCTCACAGCTCCTTCCAGCTACTGGGAGAAAAAACCCTCTCTCCAGTAACCGCAGTAATCACCTCAAGAGAAACATATGCAATGGGCACAGAACATTTTGAAGTAACAGACCCATTAGCATTCAGGTCAGGACCAAGGTTATTAGGCAGCGCTCCAGCATGGGTAGGACTATGGAGGCTGCATGCCTTGGGGGATATCTGCATAATGAGGTGCCCTGGCAGTAGAGGGGATGCACACCTGCTACTTCTGGCCACATGATGGGCATATGTAGAAGCAGCAGAATCAGAGCTACCTATCTCCCATCCTCCCCTAGAGCTGCAGGCAACACCCAAATCGTAGGCAAGGGGTGGACACATTAATTATCCTTGCCCATGTGCAGGTTGAAGAAAAGGCAGATTTTTCTCCTTTCTTCTTTGGTATCCAACTGCAGGAAAATGAGCAGGCAAAAGTCAGAGCTTGCGGATTAAGAGATGCATGGAAGGAGGATCAGGGGAGGGGGGCAAGGGATCCATAAAAACTTCCACAAGGGACAGAACCATCCCTGTACAGCGATGCCAGTCATCAGCTGGGTGAAATTTGGCCCCACTTCTGGTTTCATCTTCAGGAGATCCCAATGGACTGGCTGAGGGGAGCTACGGAAGGCAAGGAAGTTTCAGCTGTAGTCACAATGAAGCAAAAGCATTTGTCCCAGGAATACCTCCATAAAGACCACAACAACAAATGATGTACCAGGAAAAAAGCACACAGTGTCCTGGAACTATTTATACTCTTTGACACAAAACAAGATCAGGTCAAATCTGTCTACTGACATATCTTGTATGAGCAGCCAGCAAATGGAATTGGATAAAGAACACTGTCCTTTCTCCCCTACTACATAGCCCCATGGGTGAAAGAAAGAAATTCATGCAGAGGAACAGCAACAAAGTGAGGACTTGGCAAGAGTCACTGGCTGTACTATTCAGGGAGCTGTGCAGTGGGGAAGCACAATGTTAACGCTGCTCCCCTTTCCCCTTCAAATCCTGCATTGGCAGGGCTGCTTAAAGAGGACACAGCTTTTGCAGAAGCCTCAGTTCTGCCTGGTTAAAAGCCTTTCCCTTTTTATGGCTACATGCATCCAAAACTCACTTCGATGTCCACAGACTGAGAGGTTTTTATGGCTACATGCATCCAAAACTCACTTCGATGTCCACAGACTGAGAGGGAGCAATTTTGCATGGTTTACACAAATGCACCATCTTCTTTCCTCCTGCTTATGAGGGCTGGGGGCTATTCACTTCCCCAAAAAATCATCAGTTAATGGACCTATAATCTAGTCTCCATTGAATTAAACCAGATCACAACAACTCACTTCCAAGCTGGTGTAAGATGGAAACTACTTGATGGAGGCCCTGAATGACAGCCAAAGCCGCGACTTCTCGTCTGCAAGAGTTTCCAGACATCACTCAGACACCACACATCACACTGAACTCACACTTATGTTGAAGAGGGCTTGTTTCTATGAAAGCAGTGAAGCAGACCTCTGGATTGAGGAAGGAGACCCCAAATTGTAACCCTGTGGAAGAACAATATTACTTGACCATCACCCCAATCAGACTTCAACGAGAAATTATAATGCAAATTCCAAATCCTTGTTGAGAAAAGGCCTCCTTTTTCTGAAGTCACTCCTTTTTCTGAAGTCACCAGCCACTGTCATTGACCTCAGTAGTAAGAGGAGAATCGTAGTAGCCTAGAAAAATTATGCAACTCAAAATCACCACCCTCCCCATTTGAAAAATAGTCTGAGGATGCTAAAAATAAACTTTCCTTAGAAACAGGTTATCACTTACCTACCTACTTCAGAACTTCCTAAATCTTGGAATTTCTTGCAGCACAAGAAATTAGCGGCAAGATGTCAGACTCTTGCTGGCCTAGTCTTGATTGGTTCTGACATGCTGCTAGCCTCTGGGTTGTATCTAAACACTGACTACATTTAACTTTGTTTAGAATTTCTGGATTTGTCTACCATTCTCGGCTTTAAATAGGGAGTGAAGTGGAGAGGTGGAGGTGGCACGTTCACACTGATAATCTGAGTTCCTTAATTATTATGCCTTTATCTCTCAGGCAGTTAATCATAGGCATAATTTAGCTGTGGGCAACATGTTAAAGGTCCATCAGACACTCTGTGGCAAAGAAACAAAGACAATTCAAGTTCTTTCCACTCTAATGCAGTGACCTAAACCCAAGACCATTCATCTTCCCTCTAAAACATTGTATTATTCTTGCTAAAACATTGTATTATTTCTACTGCATATTTTGTATTATTTCTATTGCATACAAGTACTTTATTTTATTTACAGTGCTCTTCATTGCCCATAGTTTATTAGTGTGTTATTATCCAAGCTCCAGGTTGAGTTTATTTATTTATTTTGGGTGCACTAGCACAGATTTGAAGGAAATATGTAGGTGGAGAACATAATGCTTCCAATTGCCTGCACTAGCAAGTACACACTACAGTAGTTTAGAGATTAAAAATAGGATCATTTGGATGCGTGGATTTGAATATGATTTATGGATCACTTCCAGAGACATTATTGTTGCTTATCATTCAGACGACTGTGAAAGTGAAGACTATGTGGGAAATCAAGCAGGAGATACATTGCCTATAGAATGGGGAAAAACATTAAATCTTAAAGTGGCTGATGCAGCAATTAATATTGCAACCTTCACTGCCTTCAATGCACGCAAGAAAACGGTAAGATTGCCTAGATGTCTGCTTCCCATAAATAACTGATCTCAAGACTTAAAGGGAGAGACAGGCTTAAACACACATCACATACTGAAGTCCCTTTTGCATTTGCTTTGGAGGAAATGCTTAAAATAATAGTCACTGGTGAATCAGGAATTTATACACAGGTACGGGACTCATGACTCTTGGGCTGCACCAGCTGCCCTTATAGGATTAACAGACTGCAAAATATCAGGGCAACCTCATCTTCAGCAGGGGTGGTTGGGAGGCAAGGAGGCATGCTGTACATTGTTCTGGCACTATGCAAGTAAGGACACTTGATGTCTGAAGATCCTGACTAGAGCAGTAACTACAGAGGATCACAACTTTCCACAGCTGAAATTCAGAGGCAGATATTTAGGCACCTACTTGACATTTTTTTTCTTTTGTTGGCTTGGTCCACAGCAGGCTGCAAGTGCCAAACAGAAGGAAGCACTGGCACAGCACTTAAATACCTCATTCTCCTTAGTCTGCTTTAAACAGTGGGGTAACTCCACTGATTTCAGTAAACTCATCCGGATTTACAACGGCATAAGTGAGGCAAGGATCATGTTGTTCTTGCTTTATGAAACAAAAACATATATCTGACAAAGCTGCCTGAAATGAGATCTTTGTTTTGGCATACCCTTTCTGACAGAAAATAATCAAAGATGCAGTCAAGCACTTTTATTCCTCAAAGCAGCTGACATGTGGACACACTCAACTTCATACAGAGACAAATATATGTAAATATACATGCAAAGAATTGTCAGAACAAAATCTCAGAAGCATTTGGCCAGCACCTCAATATCCTTCCCTTACCTCTTTCATGGATGCTATTTTGCTGAGAAAAATATGGCTCCTTAGCTAGCAGTCATACTTCCTCTTAAAAGCACTTTTTTCTTACATATGAATTCATAATGTTCAAAGACGACTGTTTTTTCTTCACACTTTAGTTAAGTTATTTGCAATTTGGTTAATAAAAGCAATTATCAATATTATTTGACTGACAACTGAACTAAAAATTTAAACTCTTTGGTGCGTAAAGAAAATTTATGCACATTCATTGAGAAACTTACTTTACATTTTCAGAAATGTCCCAATGACTGCAAAGTGAGTAAGTCATGATTGCATCTCCAAAATCAAAAAAGTGAAGATCACTGAGAGAGGGAAAAAGACTTTGCTCAAAACGTCAACTATAGCTGCCTCAAAACCATCTGTGAAGGTCAGAAATTATTTATTTAATCTTTTAATTAAAGGGGCTGGAGGCCAGTGTGCTAGAAGGGTAAACTAATAGTGAAAAATAATAATAAGCCTAATTCAGCCTGACTGTAGTTTTCCACTTTTGTGACTTACTTGGGAGACTAGAGTATGCAGATTGGGAATGCCAAGGAGAACTGTATTATAATCAGAATTACAGATGTATTATCAATAGTCTGTATATCCCTATTGGACACAGTACAATAGACATCAGGATATAGATACACCAAGCTTTTCTCTAACTACCTTACTTACTGCCAAAAGTACAACCCTGAGGTGGCCCAGATGTTGTCTTCCAGCAAGACCAGGCTCAGCAACACATATGAGTAATGTGGTGAACTTGGTATTTGGTGGATTCAGCAGCTTTGGATAGAAGAGGACATTGCATCTTCCTGAGCTGTGGAGAGAGAAGCTCAGGGTAGCTACCCAATTGCTCAGAGAAAGGGAGCAACTCAGTCCTCACTGCTAGGTCAGCAAGAGAAGGAAAAGCAAGCGGCACACTTCAGGCCTCCTGCATTTTTAGCTGCATCTGAAGCACATCAGTTCAGTTGGCTGCATTTACAGAGGCTGTAGGCTCGTTCCTGATCTTCTGGGCACGTTTCCTTCAGTTCTGATGTCAAACAAAACAAAAAATTTACACAGCGCCTAAGAGTTTTATTTGAATGAGGGCTGAAAGGTTTGGCCAACAGGTGGCAAAGGCTGTACATCCAGCACAGAGGACATAAGACCATCAGGAAGTCTTTCCCTCTGCCCCCCCTTGGAAAAAAAAAAAAAAGAAAAAAAAGAAAGGAAATACAGTACAGAAAGTCCTAGTTAGTTCAATTAATTATCCGCTGGCCATTTACTTAAGGGACCTAGTTACAAATATATCCTCATCACAATGACAGGAAATCTATCTGAAAAGTCTGCGAAAAGGCTATTAATGAAGAGAGTTTCTAATGCCTATAAGCTGAAATACCTTTTTGCTCCTTTCGCCAGTAGTTCCTGTGGGTCATTTCTGGGGTCAGCAGTGGTGTGCAGAGTAAAGACTCTGCCAGTGCTAGAGAAAAAAAAAAAGAGAAGAAGAAAGTACTTCAGTATTGTCAATCTTTTATCCTTGAACGGTACACTAGAGGCTGACATTTAATACCCTAAGGATATAGATGTTTGAAAGCTGGTTATTGTAACAAAGGAAACCATCCAAACTCTGCAAGACCGAATGGATCAGATAAAGTTGACACTGAGATAAATCTGTTTTACATCCATTCTTGCAAAAGTTTTGCTAATCTATGTAGTTATAGCTTTCCTGGAGCAAAAGGAGAGGAAGGAAAAAAAGACCCCTACATTACAGTAAGTCAACATCTTGCCCCTATTTGTAATCTCCAAAGTGTAACATGACGGTCAGAGAACATTTTTCTGCCATATCTTGGGTAAACTCTATTAAACAGAGAAAGATAAAGAAAAAATTGAGAAACTAACAGAGAGAGTGAAAAAGGGCATGAGGACAAACATGCATGTTCTTGGTTGGACTTCCATGATAACATAGATTCTGTTTGTTTGTTTAACACACACAAATTCACATCCTTCATAGACACAGACTCATCTCCCAACCAGTCAGAAACTTTAACACCTACTCTTCATTATCCAGTATTTATACTGCCAGATTGGACTTTCATATGGAAGCCTGGAGCAATGCTGGTACAGATGGCAAGATGACTCTCATGAGATTGATGACTCTAAAGAAATATACAGTATTAAGTCAGAAGGTGCAAATGTTAACATTCCAGTGTAGAATAGAAATATTCCTTGCATACACTTCCCAGGTTTGTTTTCTCATGCATTACAAAGAGAAAGAAAAAGCCCTCGACACACCTCGTAGCTGGCAAACGAATGATAAATTTACTTTAGTTTCTTTTGTATGTCAACTGTTCATGCCTCAGGTACTTAACCTTTACTTTAAAAACATGGTTCAGATCCTAGCCTTGAAGGTGGGTGGGAAGGGGGGGGATGGTATTCCTGTAAATGTTTCATTTAACAAAGGCAGTACTATAAGAAGGTTCAGTGGTGAGACTCTGAATGGTATTTATTGTTTCAGATTTCAGGGCTTCCATACATCTGCTGCCTGTCAAAGGCAGATACCACATTCATAAAACAAGTGCCCTGTCTGAAAAAAAGAGAAAAAAAAAAAAAAAAAGAACTCTCTTCTCTGTGGCTCAACCACCAGGATTATGTGAGATGGGAAGCTGCAGGAAGTGAAAGTTCTTATTTTCTGTAAAGGTGATCAACAAGAAAAACTTTTATTTTAAGAAGGAAGGGAAACTTGACTTTCTTTCTCACATTTGGGGGCCCTGATTCAACAAAGCACTCTAAGAACTATCCCTATTCAGAAAAGCTCTTAAACGTGTTCTTATGTCTCTCCATGTCAGCAAAGTGCATAAGAACTTGCTTAGCTGAAGTAGAGTCCTAAAGAAGAGCCATTTATATTTACAGTAACTAAGCAGCTTATTTTACCAGGCCCATTACATGATTTCTGACTTTATTAGGTCTGGAATGTATATTTCACCCATGGTGAGAAACATGCTCATTCATTTCTTATGATATCATAGTCTTCTCCATGGTAATCTGGTGCTATGTGAGGAAAAACAATAGAAGAGAAAACTTTTCATGCCGAGATGAAGACGGATAAGGAATTATGTTCAGCCGGGTGGGAGAATATGTAAGAGGAACAAAAACACAGAGCCCCTGATTCTGAGGATCTGATTTATTTAGTATCTGGCATTGGCCATAAAGTGGGGGCAATGAAAAGAGGAGCTGACCTCAATGCCTCCTTAGCAGCAATCAGAAATTCATTTCAGTGTGTGAGCATTTAATTAGCTTCACCGAGTTTACAAGACCTTCAGTCATTTTAAGATACTCCAGGCAACTACCCCACACATAAGATTACCCTGAATCTGGAGTGCCAGCCACTTAGGAAGAATGTCTGGAGAGTTTTAATTGAAGGAGACTTCTTTGTTTTTATATCCATTTGATGTGCCATTACCATTTCCTTCACCACAAATTTAGACCGAGGGATGCAGCCAGTCCAAACAATTGTTTTAATCAGTAAATTACAGAAAGCCTTCAAGAAAGTTTAAGGTTATTCTGTGTCTAGGAAAAGTCAAATAACACCATTAAATTTTTAGAGCTAATCTAATCGTTACACAGTGCAGTCACTGCACCACTTCAGGCATCTGAGGAGAGTCATCACCTTCCCCCTTTTTCCAGAGTACCTGAAATATATTTGTTGCATGCATTTATTGCATGTGTACAATAAACATATATGGAGTGGGATTAGCTAACAGGAGTCAATTATTAATGTTATTATGGCTTTGTGAGGTCTGTATATCAAGCTCCTCTCCCTGGCAAGGATAAGGAATTTCTAAATACAGTTAATTTCTGTGTTGATCTTATTTATATACTGGACACTAATCCCCTTCATGTATCTCCTGTGCTTCTTTCTTCTCAGACATACCATTCCTCAGTGACCTCCTCCTAGCATTTCATTAAATGCCTTCAGCCTCAGTAAATTACAGCACTTTAAAAACATTGAGTTTAGCATATAAAAAGAGAGAGAGTTTCTGTACACTGCCATGGGATAAGGTGCAGTGAAAATCCCATACAAGCTGAACTGTACTTCCTAATCAAATGGGTGTAACAGATGGCTGCTAGAGCAAGCCATCACAATGGAAATATCTGCAGTTCTCATGGTAACGGAATCTGCCAGGTCTGAGGGATTTGCTGTTTTCCAGGACATCTGAGCTGCAATCTCTTTCGAGCTGTCTAGCAGTCTCAGTCTCGCTCTCTCTCACTCTCTCAGCATGATGGAGATAGAGTTGAAAGGTGGAGCCTGATTTTGCATTCCAGCTGTGATTAAAGACATGCACACACAAACGCACACGCGCGCGCACACACACACACACAGAATCAATAGCACTGCATATTCATTATGCTATCTAGAACCTCATTAACAACTCAGGCAGAACAGCAAGGAAATTTTAATATGCCTTCTTCTTTAGGGAGGAAAAGAAAGAAGTGTTATGGGGGAGAGGGGGGACAAAGAAAGATAGCATGTATATAGGGAATTAAGATGCATGAGACGTACCTTTTAATAAAGATATGGAGCAATGTTAAAACTAGCAGTTGTTTCCATTTCATGGCAGTATGTCAAGATGACTTAACATAGCAGGACAAAACATCTGGCTAGAAAAAAAACAACAAAACAAAACCATGATGTCAAATTTCCAAAACATAATATAGAATTTACGGAGAAGGAGAAGGAGAAGAAAAAATAGAGCAACTATGTACATTAATACTAAGTGAAAGCATGTGACAGACCTCCAGGTGCTGTGTAATTAGAAAGGTGATCCTTCTCATAAGGTATAAGCATAAAGACAATGAGCTTTAATTATAAATCTAAAGGACCAGTTTTAAACCTATAGGGCTCTGTTAAAAGGTTCTTATATTTCTGCATGCATTTCAGAATCATCAGCAGGGTCTTTTCCTTCAAATCCCTATCAATGTGAAGAAATAAGAAGAAGCATACTGCCTTCTTTGCTAGACTACCTGCTAGAAAGCACACAGAGGATTGATTCACAGCTGCCTATTCTCTTGGGTATTTGAGCCTGAAGATCAGACAACATGTAAGAATTCAGCCGTGGCTCAAAATGGAAACAAAGAGGACCATTCTTAAGCAATGTGAAATGAAAAACTCCAGGCTGTAGACCGTAGCCTTTAGCATGCTGATCCACCACATTGTCCTTGAGGGCACTACAGTTAAATACATATGACAGCCAAAAAGATGGGGAAAATGCTTTCCAGAATAAAATGACTGGATCTCCTTTTTTCATGATGTAGAATAAGCCAGGCAATGTAAGGTCCTAAAGTACCCACTCAAGAACTGGGTATTGTAAGATGGTATTGTCTATCTATCATGCAGCATTGAAGAACATTTTATGTGACCTTTTTTTGAAGTCTGAACTGCTTTTACCACAGCTCTATTCCACTGTAGTAATGATTTCAGGATGAGAAATTTAATTCTTGAGTTGGGTTGGTTAGTTTCAAATAGATATATAGAGATCACTTACAACAGTACTCCATTACAACTTTAGGGACCTCCAAATGTGTTAACTAGTTAGAAATAACTGCTGCTGCCAAGCAAAGATGTCTGTAACAACAGCAGCATAATAGTGATAATTGTTTGCATTTATATTGACCCTTCAGCACCAAAACACTCAACAATGTGAGGGACACAGTCAGTCACTTCTGCTCACAGTAAGAAATGACCTGATTCACAAGCAGTTCCTTGAAGTTCAATAGGACTTCTCAAGTTGCAAGGTGCAGGGCTACTTAGCACGAGTAAACAGTGCTCGAATCCATGTCTACATTCTGCCACCCTTGTGCAAACTAAATAGCAGAATTACTGCTTCACCTGACTATGAGAGGCAGCCACCTCTGGAGTGAACTTGGACTGATTTTCAAAAAAATGTCACAGTCAACTGAATCCATAGAAGATTTCAGATCCTTTCTTAAAATACAGCAGCCATTAACACCAGCAAAAGTGGTGCATAGTTCTACCTTTCAATGGAGAAAAGGCAGCTCTGGGTGGGAGTGAGGAGATAATAGAAGAACATCAGCAGGTAGTTCTGTTCATTATCTGGGGCACTACATGCCTGTATTGCCCCATAACACGAACTGAGATCGTCAGTGCCATGGGCACACATACCATTTTTTCATGTTGCATTCAGCGCTATGCAGGCAAGCATTCTGCAAAAACAAACCCCAGCATAGCTGGACAAAAATTATTGTTTACTCAACTTGGAATATATCCAGGGTTAACATTGCGATTCTTGTAGCAGCCATCTCAGCTCCTCAATGACACAAGAGATCAAGAACCTCTTTTATACATTCCTACTTGATAAAGCAACCTTTCACATAACTGCCTGTTCAACATTGCACTGCACTGCTATTACTGCACTACTAATATTTATTAAGAAATCAGAGTGCCCCTTACTGAACAGTTTGTTGCAAGTTTTGACTCAGACTAGATCCATTTGAAAAATGAAACAACTGCTGTGCAGTGTGATCAATGGTGGTCCAAGCCATGGAGCTTCACACATTGAATTTACCCATTCCAGGGGTCTATTAGCTCAAACAGCTGATCCTAGCACACACACAGAACATAAGTCTATCTGCAAAGACCTCTCTTCTCTAGACACCATTCCTTTCTATTCAGAACCAGTGTATTGATAAGTGACTTCTCCTCCTGTCTGTCAACATCTCCTGTCCGCTGTAACCAGATGGTGCACTTACTTGGCTCACTCAGCAATGCCCTGTGCCTGCTCACTCTGTTTTGCTGTCCAAGTCCCTAAGTGCTATTACTCCACCAGATCACCATGTCTACTCCTTTCTGTTGTACTTCTCTCTACAACATTCCTTGGAGATCATGACAGCAAGAAATCATCCCTGGCTGTCTAAAAGGCTTTCGTTGCCCCAGTCAGAGCTCAAGCATTTGACCTTCAACATTAGTAGGCTGTCCCAGAGTTCCCATGCATCTGGGAGACCTTAATAGGTTCTCCTGCATCCAGTCTTAATCATGCCTTTCTTAAACATTGTCCAGCTTGAGCCCTGATACACCCTTTCATTTGAGTCAACTCCACCATGTGTTTCTGATGCAGGAGACCTAGTGACTCCAACAGACCTCATAGCATCCAGTAAAGCTCAAGCGGTCCTCAATCACAGTCCATGGTGGTCCTTGTTTATCCCCAAGATAGAGAAGAGGATTGTCTTTCAATTTTAGGGTGTGTTCATGATGGTACCTCTTAAAAGCTGAAGCTCTGAGAAGCCCTGCACCTGGTACACAGTTTCATTCAGTCCAAGACTGCTTTTGGTCCCCAGATAGCTCCGGCACAGACAGAAAAATCATCAGGACTTAGAATTAGTTGGGTGGTGCAAGCTGGTATCATAAAACTCTGAAATAGGCCCTCTTGCTATTTCAGTTCTAATTGAGCTCTTTGCTGGCTGGTTAGCAGACACTTTTCAATCAATTGCTGCATTTGTGCTGACAACTCTGGATTACAAGAGTTGCTCTTGTCATTTCTGTGACCTCCATCTTCCATTATTCTTGCTTTCTGGACAGGAGTTAAGGGACCTTATTTCTAACACTCACAACCACGAAGCGGGGAAGGAATCTTCCTCTACCCAACAGCCTTGGATTCCCAGCTGCTACAGAGAGCATATTATAAACCTGCCACTGCACATCAGTTGAGGATCTAACATATAGTATTTACATGCCAATGGGTTTCTGGGATTTGGCTTTTTAATGATAACAAAAAAATAACTAAACATCCCCTTTCACCCAAAGTTGCTCCTTCTTGGCCGTTTCCCACAGAGACCCCAGACCCCGAATTCCTCAGCCCAGTGAGTCTTTCCCATTGCCTGCGGGGACTTAACACACTTCGCATACCACAGCGAATCTGCTCCAGTCAATCAACTCCTGCAGTTCCCTGCAGGCTTCCAACACCTGCTAACAGGAGGGGACAACAGAAGAGCCCTGCCCCACCCCTTCACATATAGTATTGCCTTATTCTTCAAAAATACTGCTCAGAACATGACGCTTCATTACAAGATGCTCCTATAAATACACTGCACTTTCAGAGGGAGGAGGCAAGCATGCTCTGGTAAATATTTTAGCAATGAAATGGCATGGGGTTCTTAATGCTTGTCATTTTTCAATAAAAGAAGCGCTCCATCAGAAGGTGCTTTATACTCGAGGGAGAGAATGTGCATTCTAACAATAACAGGACAGCCAGCGGCCAACACCTTATCAGTATTAGCTTTCCTTGAAAACATGTTTGGTTCTTCCTCCACTCTACCACCTAATGTTCAGGAAGCAGTTGATTTAATAAGAAGGTTCATAATGTCAAGTTACAGACACCATGAGAGGGAAACCTGGGAAAGTTTAATTGGCAAATCAGCAAATTATAAAAAAAAAAAATAATCAGTCATCTCTAAGACAAAAGAAATATTTTTTTTAAATGGGATTTTCTCTGTGTGTTAGGCTCTGTGGTGGTGAAAGACTACTTGGGAGATTTGGGAGGGGGGAAAGCATCAGAGCACGGTGGTGTGGAAACCAATGTGCAAGCAAGGAGTCAGGGGATGCAAGCCCTAGAGATGGCTTTATGGGGATAATACTGATTGCTGAGCACAGTAATACTGTCAAGACTAACTAGCACTGCCTAAAACAGGGACAAAGATAAGGACCCTATTTTACAGCGTGCCTGAAGCCCAGACAGAAGAGTTCCATGGAAACATGCAGGGATCTGTTATTCTTCCACTTATTCTCAAGTGCAGCTCCTGGCATTGATGTGATCTCTATACCATGAGGCAGGAGGGATCTTTGCTCCTCTTTCTGTGCAAGCTGCCAAGTTGCAGCTCTTTCCTCAGCCTTATCCATCCTCATGAGTGGAGCTGAGAGGGTTACCAGGCTTCGCAAAACTGTTCTGGGATGCCTTAAGAGATAATAGGAATTCCAGAGGAAGGTTTTGGCAGGGCCTTGAGAACTTTCTTTTCTGTTGCAGGTGATGAACGTCCCCAGTCCTGCAATGTGCAAAGACTTGCCCATAGGTTTAACTTTACGCATGTGGTGACTTCTAGAAATCAGACATTTCACAGACATTTGCACACACGCACACACACACACACAAAAGGAAAAGTCCTGGTCCCATTCCACGCATCTTCTCTTGCACCAGTTTGGAAACTGTTTGCAATGACTGGAACAAAGATCATACTATATTTCCTTTAGATAAGAGAAGAGAAGAACAAAATCAGGACTGTGGCAAGTGCAATATTTCATTCTTTCCCTCACATACTCAGCAGACTTTATAATCAAGCTTCCTCACTTGAAGACACCCTTCCTGCAAGTATGGAAATGGGCAGCGTCTGTTTCTCAGATTTGTGAAATGTCATCTTATCGAAGCTGCTATAAAAGAGACAGGACAGACTGTCACCTGACTGCAGAACAGGAGATGTGTTCTGTTGCTTTCCTGCAGAGGTGACCTTGGACCTCTCTTTCACTTCCAAAGCTTTATCTGTCTTGATCATTTAGATGCTAAGTTCGTAGGAGGAGCTGAGAAGCATTTTTTACTGTATGTAGAGCATACGGCACAATGACTCCATCTCAGGTGAGGTAATGTATCTGTATAAATGCTTTCTTTTTTTTTTATGTGAAGCTTAAAACATCTGCAAAGACATCAAAAGAGGAATAAGCATGCTGCATAGTAACACAATGCAGCTGACAACTAGCATATCTAAGATTACTTGAAGTTCCCTTGCAAGCTGTTCCTCCCATCGCTCATCCATAATGTCATTTGGTCAAATTCTAAACAAATGTGGCACAATGCAAAACAAACAGCTGTGGTTCAAAGGGAGCATGCAAGGCACAGGACCTGGAGGCAATGCCCAGAGGAGAAACAGAAAAGGGACACTTCCAGCAGGAAGCATGAAGAACTCCCACAATTACAAGAACTGCACTTTTGCCTTTCAAATCTGAGGAACAATAAAGAGCAAGAGAGCACACTGAAAGATATATCCTTTTTTTTTTTTTTTTTGCATATCCTTTGCAATAAATAAACCTTCCTATTTCAATATTTGGCAAGGTGACAGAGTCTAAAAAGGAGCAGGAAAGATAATTGATATGTACAGGAGAAGAAAGTGCAGTTTAAAACAGGCAAAGAACACTCCATAAATAAGAGGTTCATACTGAGTAAGATTATTACGCAGACCTCTAGGCTGACTTCTGAAATCAAGTCACTCTTAATGGATAATGTGAACATTACTAGGGAAAAAAAAGCTATTGTAGATCTTAGGCTCTGGATTACGGAAGAAACAGGATTTGCTTCTGACCTCACTTTTTGTCAGTTTAAATCAACAAAGAGATCATGGTTTACTCTTGGTAAGCTTAACTGTCCATAACAGCAAGGTTTTTTTCCATGTACTTAAATGTTCTTCTGCTCTTAACTGGAAGAGGATGCTGGATTGTTTAGAAACAAGCTTCCTCCAGGTCTTGGTTCCTGTTGTGCTTTGCTATTTTCCAGAGGTCTTAATATACATTCACCCTAGACAGAGACAACAAAAGGAAAACACTTTTCACCTGAACAAGAGGCTCAGGAGGAACAAAACTGCCTGGAATAAAAGCAGAGAATCCAAGCTTCAGAACAGTTTGCACTTCTGGTCCAATTCATCAGGCCTGCTTAAGTATTTACATTTCCTATCTGAAAAACAGTCCACATTGTAGTAGCTCACAGGAGGGTTTTTGGCTTCTGCCAGTCTAAATAGAATGATTCGAAACTGAATCATTTCCTGCAATTTAATTTCATAGCTGAATGCGACCTATAGCAAGATAAGGTCACAAGCACATGGAACTACCTCCAGAAAGCCATCTAACCCTCTGGGCTGCCTCAGGTGGAACCCCTAACTGACTATAGTAGGTTTTGTTATTATGATGGCATGGAAATACTCCTGCAGGAGATGGGCAATGACCAATAGCAGCTGAGACAGCATGGTAATCGCATGGCAAGTGGGTTTTCCACCTATTGCCAGAGAAGAAAGGGATGCTTCCCAAGCTCTATCTATCTCAGCTCTTTAAACTGAGGATCAATATCACAGAGACAGAGACAGAGGGAGAGAGACAAACAACCAGCAAACAGAATAGCAACTGCAGCCTGCCACATTCACAGCGAAGGGAGATAAAACCTGCTGCACTCTGAAATCTAATATGCCAAGTCACCTAGAATGAGTGTCTCCTGAAAAGGGCAAGCCTCCTCAACATCCTTAGTCTACCCCCCCTTCCAGAACTGAAGCACCAGTATCTGGAAAGCTTTAGCCTTATTAGACTCATTAAAAGCTATCTGGCATTTACAGCTCACGTCACGATGAGGTGTCAGCATCAACGAGAACGCTGTAAAATATATGTATAACCAATGTGCTACAGAACAGTCTCCATTCTCCAGGAGACATACACTGTCTTTGTAAGAGTAGATAAGAGATGTGTTGTCGTACCCACTACATGAGCCAAAAAGCAGTTTCGGGGTGCTGAAGAGTCTTCTGAGAAAGCAACCACAGAAAAACATCTCAGCAGTAATAAGCTCTGTCAGAAGGCTGAAGTTTCAGTCCAATGTAATGTGCCTTTAAAAAGTACCATGCCTTACACTACTGTATTGCTTACTTTCTGAAGCTAAGCCAGAGGGATGTACATAGTAAGATCTTTGTCTCATTTCAGGGAGGATACAGGATAAAGATTCTGTGCCAGTAATCTTCCCTGGATTAATGGTTTCTCTTTTATCTGCTGTATTTCTGCTCAGATGTCTTTGCTCTGAATGAGTCAGTGGAATGCAAATGATGGGTAGAGTCAGTCTGAAAATATTTAAATCTAGCTTTGCACTGCACTGCAGGTTTGTGGAAAAAAAATACACATATATAAATATACACGATGAAGAAAGGGCAGATGAAAATTACAGATATATCAATAATGCAAAAAAACCCATAGTGGGTCAAATTGACAAGAGATTAATTTTTCCATTTGTTCTTTTCTTTTTTTTTCTTTTTTTTTTTTTCCCAAAAAGATCAGCATTTATATTCTTCCTATGAATGGGTGAGGAAAATCTGCAACACTCCTTTTCTAAGCCTCAGACACTAGACAAAAATGCTTCTGTGGGAATAGGAACCTGATTTTATTTAGGCTGCTAAATACTCAATCTTCATTATCACAACAAGTGTCTTCCTAAAGATAGCACTCTTTTAATCCTGATAAAGGAGAAGTCAGACAGTCTAGGCATGATTTCTTTGGATTTTCTCCCTTTCCTTTTTCTATGATATATTTCAATTTTTTTGTTCTGTTGGGATATGGTTCCTCTCTTCTTCTTCTTCTGGGATAGGTTTTCCTCTAACAAGTGATTGTGTTCCATAAGGAACCCAGTAAAGGGGGATTTGGAACTGCAACTCTCTTTGAGATGCCAGGAGGAACCCATGGGTCTTTGTTCATCTGTTTTTGTTCTTTCTCCTACATCTAAAATATTCTTCTCATTAAACATATATTGAATTTTCACTCTAGCTATTATGGTCTCCAAAAGCTTTTGTGTACTGCAGTTGGATGGTGGAAGGAGGAATGGGAAGATAATGACCAATTGGTCAAGTTTGGGAATGACTGGATAACTTCCTGAGCTTTTGCAATTTCTGTGGGAGTTGGATCTGATACTCTATGCTCATGTAGTAAGGGACTGCAGTAAGCATCCTTTCTGATTAAGCATGCTATAAAGAGTAAACTCTGCAGAAAGAAAGAAAACACCAACATTAACCTGGTAACTACTACTTTACTTAACAATAAATCAAATAGCATCATAAATTCTGCATTCAAGATAATTTGTAACAGAGTATTAAGCTCTCTAGCCCACCATAAAAACAAAGAAAGTCTACCTCTGAAAGAGATGCCTATAAATCCACCTGCAACAAAAATAACAAACAAAACAGAAACTCATCGTCTACCCAATCCATGTGGGACTTGAGCATTAGTTAACAGGAGGAGTTTGGTTTAACAAAAAGTATTTTTATTTTGATGGCTTTGCAATTAACCACTTTTTCTTCTAAATTTACTATAAAATTTAATATTTTTTAATATTCTATATTGAATTTATACTAAGCATTGAATTTTTAAATCTCATTTCAAAAAAATGCCTTACTTTAACACAGGTTTGGTTTTCAAGATAGAAAATTAACCTAGTTTTCCATTAGTTTTCATTGCAAAAATACAGAGAATTTCCTGAAGAATGGACATTTCCCACATCAGCAATTTTCAAAACACATTTTCAAAAATGGTAATCTATTGACCAAAATTTACTTTTCAGAGGAAATATCCAGCAGTTCCTAAAATAAACCATTTTCTAATTTCTGTTTGCTTTAAAATAGTTCTCCTGTCCCCAGTAAGGGGAGATTCTTTCAGCACTGGATAGTCTGGTTTCAGGTTGTTTTTGAGTATTGGTGCACCAAAAACAACCAAAAAAAAAGCACTGCTCCACCACAGGACCAGCAGTTGGGTGTGAGGAGAACCAGCAGCTGAGTGTGAGGCACTGGTCTGTCATTGTGCAATTCCCACATGAAGACTCAACAAACTCTTTCAAAGAAATGCTCAGCTCTGTTATGTTGTGATTGATGGTTACTTAGTGATGCCCAGAACCTCTTCCAGCTCTTCATGAATGATTGATGACTAAGGTACTTCTGGCAATTTCTAAACTTCCACAAATATTCATGTGAACCTCAGGACCAGGATGGTTTAGGCAAAAAGACAATGATAGATCAAACCCTACTTTTGCCAGATAAGCCTGCCTTGCAGTGGCATAACATAGCTGCTCCACAGAGGAATTAATGAAAGAAAGGAGTCTCTCTGGCCATTTGTACATTGAGGGCAAGCTAATGATGACCTTCCTCCACAGGCTAGCAGGGTTATTCTGCCCTGCCAGGTGCCATGACAGCCGATGACATCTGCTTTGCTAGGAAAGCTGCTCATAAGCAGGGTGCTCAGGATGTAACTGTAGTTGTGTACCGAATCAAACACACAGGCTGGTCCCGGTTACTGCAAAGCATCTGAATGACTTCCTCAGCAATCCCTGCAATTCCACTAGTCTCACAATGGTTACATCAGTTTCAGCTGGGCAAGGCTCTACTGTGTGAACAGGGAGCTCACAGCCTAAGTCTCAAATTTATACTTCAGATGGATTTTATCTGCCTTTTACAGTTTCCTGAAAATCACTTACAAGGCAAGATTCACTTGAGCTTACAAGACTCCTGATACCCATGAGCATCTGTTTCATCTATAGGTAAGAAAATGAGATGGTTTTTGGTTAATTTGCAACCAAATTCCTGTGTCAGACTGCTGTTTCACCACGTTGGTGGACAGACTACCACTGTCAGCCTCTGAATATGACCTCCACCTTTTGATTTATATAATATTTACAGCAGTACAGAAATGCACAGTAGTAATACAATGATTATTCTTATCTCTTTGGAAAGACTGCATGCATTTCCCTGCCTGAGATCATCTTCTCTGGGGACCCATTTAAAATAAAACCACTGCATTCTGAAAACATGTCTTCAGCATGAGATCTGAGTATTTTCAGTCTTGGCCATAATAAAATGCAAGAAATTGTATAAAAGTGTATTCCTAAAACTATATACTTCTTCTGCATGCTTGTATCTCGTTCCTACACAAATACAAACCCTCGAAGATGACAAATTTCAAACTCATTATATGGCATAAAACAATATTTAGAAGCACAGTGCGTAACACAGCTACCCTACAAATGTGTCCAAACAAACATAAAATTAACCTTTCATGGCTAAGAGAGCACATTTTTTTAGTCCAGTTTTCAACATAATCATTTCTTTACAGGAGAAAGCAGCTTATATGCTATTAAACAGTTCCTGGAGTCCTAGGTCAAACAAAGTGAGAAATGAATAGGTCCATTCATGCTTCAGACAGGATAATTCTGTAAAGCTGGTGCTGACAGTGTTAAAGAGCAGTGATGGAGGAGTCTGGCCTTGTTGTCATTCTAATTGTGGCCATGAGTGACAAAAAATGTGTTCCCTTTGCCAGCGGACCAATCTTTCAGATTTGTAAAATCTAAACTGTGGTCATGTCACTTGAAATTCAAGGGAGAGAAAATTCACGCACTTAGGTGCATGCTTTGTTTGAGTCTGTGGTGGCTCCAGCATGGCAAAACTTAGAGAAGGGTTAGTAATTTTAAAGCTGTAAAATGAGAAGAAGGGTGTACCAGAGTGTGAAAACGATCTATGGTTTTACTCACTCACTGGCTCTGCCACCAAACTCCATGACCCTGGCATAATCCCCTGGTCTCTAAATACTGTGGGTCCTCACGTGCCTTAGGGAACACGGTCTTCACCTAGGATAGTGGGTTTGGTTTGGTCATTTGGTGCATGCGCATATCCTCCTTGTTCTGTGAGGGCAACCTATGGAATCAGAAGGATTCTCCAGGTAACTCTGCAGCACAAATAACACAAAGCAAGAAGACTAAAACAGCTATCATAAAGAATCAGGAAAACTGTCATAGACTTAACCCCATTTTCAGTTACAGCAATAGCCCTCTCCCTCATCCTTTTCTTCAAATCATGGTAAGTATCAAAAAAAGCATTTTTCTCACCCAAACAGAACACCATTTTCCTTATGAAAGGAACTAAATCCAATGAATTAAACATTATCTTTCACAACTACAAAGGGAAATTAGTATCCCCTCTTACTTTCTTCTTCAGCAGGGCAAGGTAGGGACTTCACCCCAGACAGACAATTGAAATAGCTCCCATAGGTATTTCCTACACCACTCCTTCAGAGGGACCATATTAAAAATAAACTAATGCTGTAGGCAGCTTCGGAAAATGACTTCAATGGTATTTATTGCCTTGATAGGGTCAGTGCACAGTATGTGCATGTTGCCTTTTAAACATATGTTCCAGGCAAAGAATCAAAGCTAATTTCAGTGTGTGAAAAGCAAGCAGATTTCATTACTGATTGTGACTTCAACTTCAAAATGATAAGGATGCTGGATGTAGGTTCTCAAAACTGAATGTCCAAATGGGAATTTATGATGTAGAACTTCAGCTTTATCATCCATGGGCTTCAATACAGAAAGAAGAAAGAAATTCTCTGCGAGCAGGAATCTCACAGTTAACCCATAAGCCAGCTGCCTATTTTTCCCCTCTCCTCTACTTCTCCCTGCAGCTATTTCCTCTCCGTAACATGTTAAAGCAAGAATGGCCATTGGCACTAACCATTTTTGGCATCCAAGTAGTGGATATGAAAGAGATCTGAAATTTTTTTCCACCACCACAATGCAGCCCCACTTTGACACTTTGCAGAAATGTCAGCAGAATTAATAACAACCTCAATACAATCTGAGTTGCAAAGTACAATAAAAGGTCTACTACTAAGTCTTTTTTTTTTTCTTTAATGAGGATTTCTCTCATATTATTACATCAGACCTAGTTCCCAACTTCAGGTGGCCACCTGTAATAACCTTTCATACGAGGTATACGGAAGGAAGTGGACCTGTAGAATTATTAAAAGGCTGCAGGCATAAGCAGAAACAAGTAAATGATGCAGAATTTTATCCAATGTTTTGCACAAAATCAGGCTCAGGATAGACTATCACTAGTGGTAAGAGCTAGAAGGTGTAAAATTGGTAGCCTAAAGACAGGCTGACTTAGGTTTAGATACCTTAAGTAACCACATATTCTGCAAGATACTGTGAGTGCATATTAAACTTTGAAAACAAACATAGCTCATTCACTACTGCAGAAAAAGCACTTAGATATCTGTAAATGTATATATTAATATGTATAAAAATGGATATACACAATAAATTATGTGCATATGTGTATACATGCTTATGTACACTGCTGAATCAAGACTCAAAAGACCCTAATTTGCACAGTGGGCAAGCACACACATCTTCACTTAGTGTCAAAGAAAAGTGCAAGATTTTGAAAATAATCAAGCCATATTTTTAATGCTTCTGACTACAGATACAGATGTGCATGGACTATCTTGTTAGGCTTTGCCCAGGTCTGTTTAAGAGCACTGCACTCCCCTAGGTTCAAATGACACCTTTGAAACAACTGAAGCAGTAAATCACACCTCTTTATTATCATCTCAACAAGAATGATAACAACCTCATCTGCTTGCTGAAATACCCATGGGAATGTCACCTGATTACATGAGGATAACATACCTTTCATGACTTTAGCTGGCCATCTACCATTTCCATTGTATACTTGGTAGTCAGTCACAAAGGACACAATCCACTGAAGAAAAATGCATAGACAAGAGGTTAGCCATTTCAAGACTGAAGAAAGGGAGGTAGAAATCGAAGGAAGAAAGGGAAGGATGACACAGTGCAATTGCTCAGCTTAGTAGCACAGCTGCTTAAACAACTGAATAGCAATCAATGGGTTAGTATTCAATCCAAGTTTAGATCACACTGAAATCTATTAGAATACTGCATATAATGAATGACTCTTACTTATTTGGTATTCTATCTTGGAATTAATCAGCTCAGTTGTTATGCAGGAAAAAAAAAATTAAAAAAAATCAGTTGGTAGACAGGCCCAAAAACAAGAAAAACAACCACCTTGATTTCCCTGGTGGTTAACAGCCTGACAGTACTCCACAACACAAGCTGAAATTGAACACTGTGAGAAACAATGCAAGTTAGAGGTTTCTCGGCTGTTGGGGCAACCGCCTGGTTTGTGTGTATGTGCGGCTTGCCCCATCCCCTCCCTTTCAGGCTTTCATGCAGTACTCACAGGGTTGTACCATCTGCTGGAGCACAATTCAGAGGTAGCTTTAAAATGATGATAGCTCTGGGAAATGATAATCACTGGGTCATAGAAAGCTGTACTGCAGCGTATAAATAAGATAACTGAAAGTGCTGAGCAGGGCATGTTTGCATTATGAAATGTATTTTCCTTTTTCCTGTACAAAACCTGTCATGAAAGCGTGGGGAATGCAGCAGGATTGAAAACCAGAAGGAAAGCAACACTGCCCCAGAAGCTGCACAAAGGAGGAGGGGGATGGAGGAATGATAAGCTGTAGTATTATTGACTGAGGAATGATAAAAGAGGAAGGAATTCAACAGTTACATCTATTTCGCTTGGTGCAACGGAATGAGATCAAAGGCTTACTTTCACATTAGCCCAGAATAATGCATACTCTATAAATGATGCAAAGCTAGGCCACATTCCCAAGATGTGACAATGCCTCAAGATGCCCCTCTGCTAAGTTCAGGTCAAGGCAACAGTCTCCTGCATATGAAATTCTTTGTCAAAGCACACAAACATAGCTAAACCATTGGGCATGGAGAACGACAACATTCAGGACAGGCATGATGTCCTCCATTGACTTCTACATTTCCACACATGGCATTGCAAATTATTGCAATTTTCATTCACTTGCAGGTTTTTTCCCAATTGCTGCTGATCTTTCAAGCACCCAAACTGTCCACTCAAGCGCAAAGAGTAGCTCAGGCTAAGAAACTGGATTTTGTTTCATTTATAAAACAAGTATCAGAGAGGAAAACATCAGAAGATACTCAACTCACATTCCAGAGATATGGCTCAGTCTCAACTCCGCAATGGCAACCTCTATGACCTTGATCAGCTCATCTGGGACAGTCCCTCTAATGACTGCAGAGCAAGAACAATGCTAAATGCTTCTTAAAACACCAGGTCTGATTTTTTTGTGACATTTGTCAAAGCCACCTAAAGATTCAGATGAGTGCTGGTTGTACCTTAGTTCCTGGGGGATCCGGGTATTGTGCATACCTTAAACAAAACACTACCAGGCCATATCCATATTTAAATTCCTTTAAGAAATCTTAACCTCTGGGACTCTGTTTTCCATTAGTTAAACGGAGATGAATAATTATTTTCCCTCACCTTTCACGGTTTGGTTAGTGCAAGGATGCGTTGCCATACCAACAGCAATCCAGCCTGGCGGTAGGACAGGGCTGGAAGTGTGGAGGTGCAGACATCCCAGGCCAAGCAAAAAAATCCTCCTCTCTGTCCCTCCCTCCCTCCTCCCTCCCTCTCCCTGGAAGAGAAGCAGTTTCTCTTTGTGAGAGAGCACAAAGGGGAAGAAAGAAAAGGAATTGTCCATCAAGCTCAGCAGAGCCTCGGGGGCTTTCAGCAGAGGATGCCACAGCCTATGAGGAGAGCGAGGCGCACTGAAGGTTGATTTTAAAAGGACAGCTCAACCCTAGCTACACTGAACTGCCTCCAGCGGCCCCCAGACTGTGAGGAACATGTGGCACCAAAAGGCTCACTGACATCTTCCCGTGTTTTGCTTTCCTCAGGCAGGCACAGCTTCCAACTAACAGGGAGAGCAAAGTCCCCCACTACTCACGGGGCACCGTTTTCTCAGTGCTGCTGCCCCAGCTGCACCACCAGCAGCCAAACCCTCACTGGGAACACACGGTGGGCACCACCGATCCGGTAGGTCTGCAGGGTCCTTCCCTGTGTGCCAAAAACATCAGCCGGTCTGTAAATGTTACTTCAGGGAAGATGTAACAGATACATTCATTCCCTGCCAGAGGCTGTAAATCCTCCAGATCCAAACAGGGGTTCTAGCCAGTACTGGAGGGAAATAAACCGTGTATCCCAATGCCAAACCTGTGTCCCATCCCAGACACCCTTCTCAAGACATCTGAACCAAAAAGGGCCTGGCAATAAGCATAGCGAACAAGTTGCTTATGAGAGGAGACTGGAAAGAATATGAGAGCCACAGAAATGACTCAATTAAAGCAAGACACAATAAACCTGTGCTTATATTTATATATCTGTATATATATATGTATGTGTATGTGTGTGTGTGTACAATAGCTAATGATGTAGAAGAAATAAAATAGGAACTTCCAGTCACTTTTTCTCACAGTATAAAAGGAGAATGAGTGTCAACTTGAATTGAGCAATTCAAAACCACTACAAAACTATCACACAGCAGAGCCATAAGGTACTCCAGACCACACAATCCCACTGAGACCACATGTTCTACCACGCTCAAAACCAGAATCAGAGATCCTTGAATATCTAGAGGTACAATTATTTATTAAAAGTAAACAAGCCCCAGGGAAATGCAAAAACACTCCGGTGTGGGAGAATAGGAAAACATCCATTCATCAGACTGAAAGACAAATCATCTGTGAAATGAGAACTCTTCAAGTAAATGCTGGGGCATCTACATCAAGAGGTGTTGACCTGCATTTACCATGAGAAAGACCAGATCTTTATGGTAGTGAGCCTGTATTGGTCTTTGGAGACAGAGATGTCAAACAGGGTGGCATGGAACAGCACAGTGGGAAGAAAAAAAGGAAATGGGTGATATTAGGGATATTGCTGCAGTTTAGGGCCCTCAACTACCCATGACAGACTTGTCAGTTTTCAGTCCCAGTTTTCACTGCAGTTGCGTATTTTCCTTTGTGACCAGACCCATATTTCAATATAAAGGGGATCTCCTGGTCGTGCCACCACCACTTTCCAACCTCTCCTCACAGGTCTTTTTCTTCAGCTTGCTATGACCTAATGTGTTTTCCACACCCCTGTCCATCACTCACCTCACAGACCTTCTTTCACTTTCTCTGGCTATTGATCCACAGGACCAATCTGGCATATTTCCACATCCTCCCTCCCTTAGGCCCCACTCCCTTGGGTTCCTTGTTCTTCAGACTACAATCATAGAATCATAGAATGGTTTAGGTTGCAAGAGACCTTGAAGATCATTGAGTCCCAGCCACCCTGCCATAGGGAGGGGTTGTCAATGATGACAACGAGCAAGAGTTTGACACAACTAATGCAGCAAGGGTTAGGTCCACAGAAAAATAAAATTCTATGTCTAAGTACCTTTTTGGACTAGACATCTACTCATGCTTGCTCTTTATGTCCTGAAGACTCTCTCTTACACTACTCATACCCCCATCAAAGCCTCCTGGATGAGTAAACATCCACCTCTTGGGAATCTCAAGAGCTCTGATATGAAGAACAGGTTTAGCAACTCTGTGAGATAATTTTATTGCAAAGCTTGTACCACTTTTAGAAACTAACCTTGCTAAGAACTGTCAAGTTTGGGTGTCCAGGAACATATCCACTCACTTCCAAAAATTTTTCATGAACAGGGTAAAAAGCTGGATTTTTTGAACTATGCTGCTGGCCAAGGAGATTATAGGGATGAACTAGATGAGCAGATGTAGACCAGGCATAGGGTCCTGCTGTTCTTGGTGGAGCTACGTTTAAGTGAAATCCCTCCACCAGAAATAATGCAATGGACATCTATGACAGCATCTGGAAGCTATTCCTGGATATACTTCAACAAGAGCAAATGCATTAAGGGTGGACGAGTTGTATTATGGGAAGAGGCAGCCACAGTGAGGTGGGAGATCATGGAGGCCTCAATTAGGGGGAAAGGAATATGAGAAGGAAGAAAGAAGACCAGCAGCCAGCCCCACTGACGAAATGGGGAAAAACAGCTACAGGACACACTGTTTGTAATCATACTAGCCTGCTAGATTTTATTTCTGTGCAGGAATTACACTGGGAGCACAGCTGCTACTCCCTGGACTGAAGAAATTGAATTGTTAAGTTAAAGTGAGGGGGAGTAAAATATCATTATAATGAATGAAAATAAAATGTTCTTGATCAGGCACCATTATCAAGAGAGATGAATGGTTAAACAGCCCTAGCTACATCAGGACAATTTCCCCCTCCAACTTTTCTCCCCCTTCACCATTGTGGGTTTAAGAAATAATAGTTATGAAGTTTGTCTAAGAGTGGCATTAACTGATGTTTTGTATTGATACAAAAATACAATGGATTAATACTTTGTCACTGTATTTTCTTTAGCTACACTTTTAAATATCAATAAAAGCTTTAAGGATGTACACCAGGTAATTACTTCCTTGGAAAGTCCGTTAGAGTTCCTATGCTTTTATGCCACAGAAGAAACACCAAAAGAAAGGTTATAGACCCAAACAGTTTCTGATGTAAAAGCTCTTTTTTCCTCCACCTTTTCAAAGTAAAAAATGTCCTCAGGGAGGGAATAAATAGCAATTATGCTGCCAAAGCCAAAGGAGAGCTCCTCAGTGAAGATGGGAATCAGTTCCTCAGCATTCTCATCTCCTCACTGCCTCATGGGTGTGCCAGCAGCTCGCAACATGGGAAAAGGCCACACACCCATTTGTAGTAATTTCAACACAACTCCAGGTCCCATCTTCACCTCTCCAAACATCCTGGAAATGCTCTTTCTGTGTAACACCAGGTGGTCTGGTGACCTTCGCAACGCACCAGCTAGCTTTGGGCTCATGTTTATGGCCACACCATTACCAGCAGAAAGTGATTTCATGCTTTACAGCATCAAGGGCCAAACTACAGCCTTCTTGCTCCACATATAGGCCTAATGCTTTCAGCACAACATAACCCAGGTTGCCTGATACTGCTTTCAGCACAATCATGTCAGCCTGTTCTTGAAAGACATGCTCCCGAATTCGATTCTCACATGCTGTGCCTCCTCTGAAGGCCGTCAAACTGCTTCTATGCAGACCCAAAGAGAGGGCTCTGAACACAACATAAAATTCTTGATGAGGTGTAAATCAGTGCTTCTTACTTTGTATTTTATCCCTTGAAGTGACACATCCCAGTGTTCAGCTTGCCTTTTCCACTGGATGTGGTGATGACTTGTAAGGCATCCGTGGATGCTGTCTTTCTAGATCTCCAGCAAACGTGTTCCACCCCACAGAGATGCTCTTTTTATTGATCACAGCTTTATAGATTTATATTTGAGTTATCAGCTTGGTTTATTTACTGGCTCAATGACAGACAGGGTCAAAGTGATGCCAGGTTCTCTTTATACTGCTGCTACAAAAAATTATTAGCATCAGTGGAAGCAGTTCTTCATTTTTACTGGTCTCAATTAAATTGGTTAGGGTTCACATCCCAAGCTGAATGTGTGGGTGGAGAGGCTCACAGTACAGCAGTGTTTGAATCAAAACCACTTTGGTCTTGGAGGCTGTCCTTACCCAAAACCAAACCTTTGTTTGATGGGAAGCCATAGCAGGAGGCCTTCTCTGACTTTCCCACATGGAGAGGGTTTCACCTCCAAAGAGAAAAGAAATCCAGCTTGCAAATCTAACCAACAACTTCTTAGTTACCATTTTAAAGGTATCCATCTCAAAAGGATCCTATAGCATAAAGGCTTGAAACACCCTGCATAAGGAACAGCTCCTCAGGAGCTCTCAGCTCCTCCAGCAGCCTTGCACAGGCCTTTGTGTTACCAGCCTCAGGTTAGGTGACTGAGTCTGACCCACCTTTTCCTCCTCTTCAGATATAGGTTGTATTTGGTCCATCAGCACGTGAGTCTTGCTTCTGCTTTAACCCCAGGACAGATTTAGAGTTAAATCCTCCAAGTGTCCTTCTTATGCAGAGCAACCCTCCTATTTCGAAGCATTTCTGCACTAAACAGGTTGGCACTACAACTCCCTTTATGCACTATGCTTTGGACACCTGTCATGGTAGAGGGGCATCTGAAACTTCTACATTCTCTCCTGCCAAGACATCTCAAAGTAGTTTAAAGAAACATTAAAACTAAGTTCACCCATCCAACAAAGGCAATAACTAACCAGTATCAGATAAAATACAGCAAAAATATACATGTCTATAGATAAATTGATATGTATTTATCCATACATATGATACTTCACACATATATATAGACTTTTGGCTGACATGGGTGGAAAAAAAAAGAGATCTCAAAAGCAAAGAGGCTATTTGCTTTTGCAGGGTGAGGTGTGCCTTAGTTAAATTTATGACCACTCACCATTTTCACAACAGAAGATTCAAATACCAAATGCTCTCCTCCTGTGAAGTATTGACTTTTGGGATGTCACCCCAGGTCCACCTCACCAGTGCAAAGATTACTACTGACTTCGCCAGGACCTGAAACCAACCTAAGCATCTCTTTTAAAACCATCTTTTGGGAAACCAACTCATGCACCTGAGACCAGCTTTGGCTGCTTTGTTTCTGTCTCTAAATAACAGGCATCTTAGACTCCTAGATGCATATCTGTGAACTTGGTTTAGACTGGTCTTATTTTAGAAGTGCTTAACACTTCCAGGGCTAGGGAGCTGTCGGGAGCATCTGCTCAGCATCTGGTCTTGAAAGCCACCATCCTTATAAGTGGTCTAGAACTTGTCTGGTTCTGGCTGTACCTGGGTAAAGGTCACACCACACACATGGCCAAACCCTCAGATGCTGCTAGGCAGTGTTGCATCATGGTAGCTGTTGTCTGTCAAAAAGTGCCACATAGAGCAGCATTGCTCTCATGGTGACAAAGTGGGTCAATTTGATTTTCACTTGCCCCACTCCCACACAATAGAAATTCAGCCTAGTTCAAGTATACTGTTCTTGATTTTATATTACCACAACTAATAGGAGAAGCAGGACAAAAAGCCACTAACGATTTTGGCCTCAGAAAATAAAAGGTGAGGGTGCTAAGAATATGGGTGTGTTTATAATTCCTTTCCAAAAACCAGAATGATGTATTTGTAGCACTTTCACAGACATACATTGTCACTCCTCAGACTGGTTCTGGCTGATCCATATAATGTATGCAGAAGGCTTGGTTCTCACCAAATAGAAATAGAAATAAAGATTTGCTGTGGGAAAATATATTTTTTTTCTGTGAATATTAATCATTTCAGCTTTGATAGTGAAGTGATACGAGTAAAAAAGCCAAGAATTGCTCCAGGGCTCCACACAGATGACTATTGTAGCAAAGACATTTGCTGGAGATAACACTGCTTAAGCTCAGAATCATTATACAGTACACAGTTAACTCCAATCAACCTGCTTGCTCCCCAAGATTTAAACAGAATTAATGTGACATCCCAGCTGAAGCTGGAACTCAGCAACTCGGAAAATAAAAGTGACAAATTAAAGCAAGTTCCATATGTGTTTTAATCTTAAATGGCAAAAAGAAAACCATTATGCCAGATGATACGAGAGCAATATGGTCCCGATACACTGTTCATCTCCTTAACAGCTTTAAATAATGCTTGGTATGTTTTGCAGTAAGAAAAGTATGGGGACTGCTCTAAAAATTTCCATGGGTAAGATAAAGGTCATCACCTTTTAGCCTGGAAAGTCAGAATAGATTTTGGACCAACTAGAATGCATCACCCAAATATGCCAGTCGTTTGGTCATCTTAATAGATTTCCATAACGTGACAAAAATCTTCACATTTTAAACTGAATAAAAAAATCTTCAGTTAAAGATCAAATAGATGAATGCCTTTATTCTCTTTGTGAAATGGATAGCCACTATTCTAAGGGGAAACTTATGTTCAACAAAATTTTCCTTCCAATCTTATTTACACTGTAATATTTTAAGGTTCCACGAAGGTCACAATTTTTAAAGGCAGCCTTTGCAAAAGAACAGTTTGCAGGGTACTTAAACGAAGGAAATACTACCATCCCCTTTTGAAGAGATAGTGACCACGGCCAACAGAGGCTGTAAGTGAGACACTCAAGGGCATCCAGAACACCTGTGGCAGAGCTGGAACCGACTGTCTGTATCAGTCTTCTTCCACTGACTTCAGTGCACACTTACACTTCAGGTAGGTAGATAACCACTGCTTTAACAGGAAGAGATGAAAGGCTACACAAGTGACACCAATAAAATGTGCATTAGTCATCGGTGTGTGCCTTCTGCACACGGTGTGAGAAAGCACTAATGGGTAATTGAAAATGGATGGTTAAAATGTGCACTAACAACTGACTATTGCACCTAGCTGGAAGGACTGCTAATGGAATAAAAGAAATACTATAAGTTACCTTAAGCAAATAGTGAAATAAATTTCAAAAAAGCACCTCTGCTACAATTGATGCTAAACATCCTTCCACTGTAAAAAACACCTCTAAGTAGCATTGTAAAGGTTTTTTATGAAAACCATTTGTGCCCGTTTTCTCCTTCTACACTTCCTTCTTCCCCATCATCGTCAGTTTCACAGGTCATTCTTTCTTTCTCCTTTTACCTCACCACATTTCCTCCTCCTCCTAATTTACTGTAACAGAAGCAGCAGTAGGGTTTTCCTGTTCATCAGTGAAGAGGTCTGAGCTATACACCTCTGGGAACTGATGCATATTTACAATATCATCAGGAAAGCTCAGTCACCATGTTGGTTTGGACAGTTTGTGCTCTGACAGCCCCAAACTAATCAAACAGCACTGCTTAAAGCTTCAAAACATGAGAATATTCCAAATCTTACCTAATCTGTAATTTCTAGGGAGGTTTTAAAAAGGGAGAGAAGAAATAATCCTAAAAATGAAAAATGCTTTGGAAACTTCTAATTATCAGAATCTGTGCATTACAAGGAATAAATGTTAACAGAATGTAAGGCATAGCACAAAGAAGGATCACACAAAGGCATAATGAGACTGATAAGAGGAATCGCAAAAAGAGAGAACAGTACCTTCTCACACATACAGGAAACCTTTCACTTTGAAAAAAATTACAGCCTACAGGTAAAACTCCACTAGCTTGTACTAGTATGAAATTAATTTTGACCTAGTTTTTTTTATTTTACATTATAATACATAATATGAAATTAAAAAGTCAAAACATAAAATTTTTTGAAGCACCGATACTTTTCATTCTGACAACATGAGGACATTTTGATATTTGTCAGAAGTTTTTGATGACTTCTTCTTCTTCCACCATCTCATAAATGAAACTGGATGAACCTATCAAGACTTCAAGACAGATGAAAAATGTAATGAGGTTATGATTAGTTCTCCAAAACTGATACTGCACAGGCAGCTGATGAAGGTAGTATGTAACAGCAGAAACAGGAACATGGCCAGTCTGGCTTCCTGAGTTCTGCTATGGATCAATTTAACAAGTGACCTAGACCTTATTAGGTATATCACACTGACTATGTTTATATGTACTGCATGGAATCAGTTTTATATGAAAAATCAAATGGGGTTGCAGGTAAAGAAGATTGTGCCCCAGCTAAAGCCTGAAGTCTTTCTGGGGCAGAAGAGCCCCAAAGCACTACCCAGAGCTATAATAAAGTTAGAGCAGCGCCACAGTGATGAAGCTCCATACATGACATGCATATGCAGCAAAGAGATGCCACCCCATAAAGGAGCATCAGGTTAAAGTATGTAGGTAGGCTTAGCCTAAGGAACAACATCTTCTGATACATTAAAGATTACATAGGAGAATGGATGAGGAAAGTATATCAAGTGATAAGAATAGCATAAAAGAAAGCAGAAACAGAAATGACATTGAGAAAAACTATACTCCCACCAATGAATGGTAGGCAGGGTACAGGGTTAATGGTATGGTTTCCTTTTTTCACAAGTGATAGCAGTTCTTTCAAGATTTTTTATAATAGCTTTCTTTGATAAATCCAGAGGAGAAAACAATATTTTTCTTTTAAATAATACAGAAAAAAGAAGACATTCTATGAGCAAAAAAGGGTATTAAAAAGAACATTTGTACATAAACAATCCACAGGACAAGTGGAACTTGGTACTTGTATCTTCAGGATCCAATGCTTCACCTGGTAACATCAAAAATACAAAACACGGAACATATACAGCACAATTGAACATACTCCTGGCCTGGTCCGCATTCTCATTACATCAGCTCTCCTCTGGTTCAACTGCATGTTCATTTCACCACAAGCAGGCCAACAGTTCCTCTCAGGCAGACTTTCTTTTGAGAGACAACTCATTTTACCTCCCAGATTGCTTCCATTCCCTGGGAGCCCAGTAAGCCTTCTCTGCTCTGCATCGAAATTCCTCTGCATCCCAGACAGTGACTCCTAAAGTGGAGATGATAGCCAGTCCTTCCGGCCAAGGGCAGAAACTCATGGCATCCTAGGTTTCCAGCCAGACTTCTCTCTTCTCTGCTACACTCTCTGCATCTGAGTTACACAGTGAGACCCGTCTCTGGGCTTTGGCACACTGAGAAGCATGATTTCCACCTCCAGCAATTAATGCTTAATGAAAAAACAGCAGCCACAACAACTCCGTACTAAGATTTGAGACCATCTGTTACTGCCTTGTTAGTGTACGCTTTCTAGAGTGACCAATCTACTTCATACCAACAGTGTGGTATGCATCTGTTAAGAAATATTTTACTGCACAGGCTCTGGATGGATTTCTGATGTGGGGAAAAGATGCATGGAAAGCCAAAATAAACACTGGCTTGATTATTTTAAGATGTATCATCACTTGCACAAGCACACATAAATAAATCTCCCCAAGACACAAGAAGGTGGAGTTACACTGGGGAATGCCTTTGGCTTGTCTTGGGAAGGCTGCTAAGAATAACTAGCATGTTTCAATTTAACTGTTTTTTAAGGACCAGTGCATGCACTCCACCCTTCACTTTCCCTAAGATGGTGTTAAGCTACTATACACAAACAAGCAGCAGGCGAAGGAGGGATTTGTTGACAATACATTCGGAAAAATAAAGGCACCAGCACTTTTGTGTGTCAATACTCATCCGAATGTGCCCATTTGATATTTTACTGACAGAACTGAAAATATGTTTGAATTTCAAACTTGTCGAGATGGCTAGGATGCAGGGATTATTTTCCCCTGAGGGCAGATAAACAAGATGGATGGGCTAAACTCCGAATCGCCTAATGATCAAAACGCAAGGTAAGCTGTCATAGAGGAGGCTCTTCTCATCCTTGCTGACAGCATGAATTCTGCTGAATTATTTCTAGTCTTTCTGATTAATGGGCTTAGTGACTAATTAGTTCATGAATCTTGCTCACAAACGGCACTTTGATAGCTGCCTAATGTTCGCTTTGAGAGAAAGACCTCACCAATGTCAGCTGGAGATGTGCTCTCCAACAAAACCTGCCCCTGGATGATTCCACACCTGACAGTGGGTGCACAGATGCAGCCTGGCCCTTACAGTGGAATTTCAGCCCTGGCTGGGACCTCAGATTCATGCTTCCCCACAGGGCAGGGAAAGTGGGGCTGCACGCAGCCTTCCTCCCCAGGCTGCGAGCGGTCTTGTCACCAGCCTCAAGTCGCTCCCATGACTGTAGTGTAGAGCAAACACACTTCTGTACAGCAGCACACCTTCGATACGTGCAGAATCCGTTGGAATGGTAACGTCCTCTCTTGTGAAGGGTGAGATCAGTGCATTCTGGGAGAGACACAAGGTGCTCCTAGCACTGTGGCGTGTTAGGGGCACCTCTGAGATGTACACTGCTGCTCCGTGTGGCATCACTGCTTCTGGAGGCAATTAAACCAACCAGTGGTCACCAGACAAGAAGGCAGGAAGAAGTAGCACGATGACCTCTAGCAGTACCACACTGCCCTCTGACAAGACAAAAGCACACACATCAGGCCCAGACAAGTGTCTGCTTGTCAAACCACCCAAGACATATTTGGTTACACCAGAATGGATTCTTTGGCTAATACTTTGGAGAATACCTCATTAAAAGGAGAATTATTCCATTACTCCACCCCATTACTCCCAGTTTCTGCTTTCTTTCCTGCCTAGGAGAGCACTAGAATCAGACCACTTTGTCACTACATCAGGACAACATCTTACACATGTTTTTAAGATCCCAGTGTTCTCTACAAATGCTCCCAGCTACAAAATGTTGGGGTCAGGGCCTGTATCTATGGCAAAGGATACTTAGGCTTTGGCTTTATAGCTCTTCTGAGACCCCAGTAGCATGTTGGCATTTCATCTCAACCTATCACAACATTTGGGGACTTTGCTTGCTGGGGAGGGAGCTCAAACACGTATCAGGGTACTCCAATAATAAGAACAACTTGCCCTACTACAACTAGGAAAATTGAGTATCTTGTTTGAATCGTTTGGCCTCATGAACACGAAGAGAAAATTTAGATGACCACAGCCACTTTTTGAGCTCTTCCTCCACTCAGAGAACACTAGTAGCACTTGCTCAATGCCCCCCAATGTACTTATTTTGAATTGTGGCCCTGGCCCTGAACTCTGTGATAGCACAGTTAAGAAGCTCTTAGGATGTTTCCTGTAGTATCAGCACCCACATGCCCAAAAGGACTTCTCCACCCCAAGTAAAATGTGGGTATTTCTTGGGAAGAGTGCCAAGAGTGATGCTGCAAATTCACCTCCAGCACAGTCACTTGGAGATCCAAGATGTATTTCCTCACAGGACTCCCAGCATTTGGTTCTGAGAACATGTCCCTGGATGCCACACCCTGTGGAGTCACCCATGAGCAGAACAGAGGGAAGAAGGCACAAAATTCTACACAATTAATTGCCTTCCTCTGATTAACACCAATTATGCTGAAATGGGTTACACAAAGCAGAAAGGCCAAGTCTTGTGTGTTTTCTCACCCCTGTGGTCCAGAATCCACATACTTAATCCATCTGTAACTGAAGCCCAGCATTGGTCCCCCATATTTAACTAGTTATAAAACACTGTTTTATCATTAAGACAGAGACTTACCCTCCCACCTGCCTCTCCCTCAAGTGATGTGAGAGCAGACTGAAACTTGGGAGAGGTTTGCATCCTGCACAATGCTGCTTCTCCATGAGGTTCTCCATGTGAGGACCTGCCTGCTGGGGACCACCGCAATAGTAGATCCTGCCAAGAAAGATAGTCCAGACCGTCCCGAACTTTCACTTTGTAGTCACTCAGGTATCTGCAAGTCTCCTAAGCTATCAGAAGACTTTTCTTTACCACCTTACCACAAGCTGAGTATTATCTATGCCAAGATTTGAATCTCAGACCTCAGTGGTATTTTCAAATGGGTGAGTGCAAAAAAACCTCCAGCTGACGTGCAACTTGCTCCCCCTCCCTCTTCTACTCAAATGACAAAAAACACAGGTCTAGCCTTGGCCGCAAAGGCTACCACCCAGTACACAACTGGCAAAATCTAGCCCCCCAAACAGCCTGTATTACTGTAATCTTCCATTTTCTTCACCTATAGGAAGAAAAAACCATGCACGTACGTTCAGTCCAGAATGCTCTAGAGCTCAAAAGTCATGAAAAAGAAAAACAAAAGGAAACAATAACAGCTGTGCAGCCTCCACCACAGCAGCCCTACCAGGTGTTGCTTTTGCTGGTTTTGTGCTGTGCAACTGAGTAGCTGTGTCAGGTCTTCACATCAAATTTCATGCAAGCTAACTTCCTCATTGTAGTCTGCAAGTCCTCCTGGCTCCTACCTGTGGCACACAAAGACTGTGGAGAGGAACCATTCTGACAGTCCAGGGAGACACCATCTGCTCCAACTAAATAACTAGGTATGGCTAGCTCATTTAAGAAAAGGAGAGCCTTTGCAAAAAGATGGGAGTCCTTCTATTAGCTACCCAACAACACGCTTGCACTTGCAAAAATGTCAAAGCAAAACTCAAATCAAAGGTGCTTTGCAGCATTCAAATCCAGATAGAAAACTCTGCAAGCATGCTGAAGAGGAGTTTTGGTGTAAGAAACTCTTCTCCAGCTCAGAGAATTAGAGACTGGTAGAGATATGCATTATTCAGCTCAGTTCTGTTCTGATGACTTGTTCAGCTCAGCGGCTGTATTGCAGAAGGTAAACAGGTTTCTACCCATAATCTTGTTGTCTCTGAGCAGCAATCCATCTGTCTCTCATTTATAGTATCGTCTAGTGGTGTGTCTTCTTACCCAGGTGACACCCCCTTCAGATACTATTTTAATACCACTGAAGACAGACGAAACCCCAGATTTGCCTAAGCAAATTTAAAAGAGCTATTTAAAGATAAAGATGCAGCAAAGCTGAAGCTAATACAGTAAAGATTTCTCAGGAGGCTTCCTAAATGGAGAAATTACTGAGAAAGAAAATAATTCACCAGAAAGCTCTACCAAATAAAATGAAGTATAGCAGCTTCTAGTTAGGATACTATAGTAAGGGATATATGCATATAAAGATATCTTGGTATTGTAAATTTCATTCCTAAGAGGCTTCAGTCCAGTGAAAGATTTAAGTTTGACTCTAGTCTTTGATAAAAACATCTAACGCTCAATTTAGAAACTACTCAGAAGCCTGAAGCTTGTGCTGTTTCCCAGCACCCAGAGGACAGAAAAGTCCATACCTCATGAGATAAAGATGCTGGGAAAAAGTTAACAGGGCAATGGCTGGAAATTCAAAAGCCCAGCGTCACAATCCGGGTATCTATGTACCATGGATCAGTTCTGCATACTCCAAACTCTGCAACGAAGGTAGGGGTTATTTGCCCTCTCTTTAAACAGATAATTACCCATGCCATTCAGACAGAGCCCCTTGCACAAAGACATGACTACTGTGGAGATGAACCAGTTTTTCAAGTCTAACAAACAGATCAGCTCCTGAGGGTGTATGGATTGTGTCTCGTTTATTAACCAAGAGTCCCCTTGACAAAGAGGACCTACAGCTATAAAAACATGCCAGTTCTCACCGGCCATTTTAGATTAAGAGTGAAAAGGCAGAAGCAAAAACTGAATTCAGGAGTATAAGGAGACTCCAGACTCTGGAGAAGCAGGTATGTACAAGGATATTGAGGAAGAGGAAAGATCCTAGACTGATTAAAAAGGTCTGATCAAAGCCCAAAGAACACTCAGAGCAATGCCAAAAGTGAAGCAAGGTTAAGCACATGCAGATGTTTCACTGTTTAGTCTCAATCTGTACATGACCTCTTGGACTATCTGAAGCAGAGAGTAAGTATGTCTAAAAGGCTTTGGGATGCCTACTTGTTACAAGCCTGAAAAGGTAATCAGTAAATCAAAACCGCATGCAAAGGCAAAGCACTGGGAGAGAATACGCTTAAGTGACGTGGGTGCCTCCAGATGCCAGCCCTGGTCCAAAGGCAGCTGGGGGTCCTGGGCCTATATCTGAGTAGGGATTGATTGCCTGTATGAAAAAAGCAGAAGGAAAAAGACAATGTCTATAGCCTAGTGAAAGGAAGAAAAACTTCACAATAGAGTGCCTCAAGCTGTTTACATCAAAAGACAGGACAGTCATTTTGCAACTAACAACTAGGACCACAGGAGGGCCACCAGGCTGAGGCACAACAGCCTGGCACGAGGAGGACACCCTACTCTCAGCAACTGGCCAGATCCTAGCAACCCAGCACACCCAGCACAAAACCTCCCCAGGAGGAGGCACACAGCATGTAGTGCAACCATGCTCCTTGGTCACGTATTCTCCCACACACACAACATGCCTACCCTCCCCTATTTTTACCAGTATGACTTCTCACAGAGCAGAATCAAGATTAAGAGCAAAGTTTGGAGACTGCATCCTTGGTCTCCAGAGCCCCAGGTACCTAGCAGATTGCCTGGTGCTCCAAAATTTCATGTTTTGGGTGAGTTTTCCATAACCCCAGGGACATTTCCTGCCTGTAAGGCAGAACCACCTGCAGATCAAATGACTAGATGGGCAAAAATCCTGCCTCAGCCTCCCTATGCCAAGAACCCTTCTCTGACATTGCCACTGCTCACACACACAAACAGCACTGGGATCAATATGGAAGTGCGTTTAAAACCCTACACCAAGAAGCTTGTGAATTTTTCTCTTTGAAAAGAAAGATAGATAACTGAACACTCTCAGTACTAATCACATAACTTAATGTACTTCTGGAAGATAGCAGAGTGATAAAGGGCAGCACGAAAAAAAACAGAGTAAGGCTAACTTCTCTGGTGTTTGTTCATCCTGTCCTTTATCTGTCTTGTCTCTGTTGAATGCAAGCTCTTAGGTACAGAGGATGTACCTCTGTACAGCACCTGGCACAATAAAGTGAAATTTAAATCAGAGCCTTTAGGCATTCAAGCAAGACAAGCAGTTCATACCAAGTGATAAATACATGAAATATAAATTATTATTTCTACATAAATCTCATGGGGGTAGGTGGTGATACTTTGAACAGACCATATGCATTCAGTCATTGATGTTAATAACTCATCTACTGCAAACTTTCCTAACTTTAAAAACAGTAAAATTAATTGGAAAAAAACAGAGAGATGGTCATGTTATAGTGTACAGCTTGCAAGATAACGCACTAATAGAGAAACTAGCAACTTTTTCAAGACATTGAAAAAGACTACATCAACTTTTGTCAAACTTAAACCATCATAAAATCACCCAATTTTCAGAAGATGGGTACACATCATTCTTTCAAAAAAGTAGGTACCTTGAAAAGACTTTGAGTATTTTTAGACCAAGATCCTCTCACATCTGTAGACTCTTCTGAATTTATTTTAGACCTTTCATTTTTAGTTCTAGTGCACCAGAAGTAAGGAGAAAACCTGAAGCATCGTTCTATTAATACACAAACTCAGCATTATTTTTACTTATAGACAACTATTTTTGGAAAGCTTCATACAACGGTCAGGTCAGATCATTATTTGTAAGCATATATCTGCAGTTTGTTCTAAGTATGTACCAAGGACAGACAGCTCTTAATATTTGCCAAACAAAGAATTGTCTTGCTATCAGAGGACACAGCCTATGCTGAAATATGGGATGGGAATCACGGAGATGTGCATTTTATCTTTTGGGCAAAAGTAGGATGGTAGAATTGGTGCACCATATAAATGTTTCATGGGAGAAGTAGACCAGAATCTTCCACAAGGGAGACTCCACCATTTGCAGTCATTACAGGAAGGTCTTTCCAAAAGCTACACTTTATCAGCCATTTCTGAATCAATCTGAGACTGAAATCACATGACAATACCGCCTGACCAGTCCTATAAAAAAGGACAAACTAGCATTCAAGAGACAATAAGAACGAGAATTATCAGAGCAAGTTTTCCAGACTTCAAGAATAAAAGGACTAGGAAAAAAAATCTCAACAAAATTCTTTCTTCAAACTATCTTAATCCAAAACACATTTAGGTTTTATGAAGGTTTCACACGACACCAATGCAGCTATAAGCCAAGCCAAATGTAGCAAGAGAAGCCACTGAGTTGGGTATCAAGGTCCATCCATCCAAAACAAAGGAAAAAGGTCCATGCCAAGTTTGTTTTGATCAGTCACAAGTAGCTGGAATCTAAAACTGTACCACTCTAGCAGTTAGACATGAGACAGAAAAACATAGCACCTTAAATACTGGTTCCAGCCCAGACCAAACCACAGCTGGTGAAGCAACTCTACATTTATTGACCGTTTGGTGAAGTAGGTTGGAGTCCCCTGTCTTGTTCATTTTGTCTTAGTCTGTCAGGAGGTCCGCATCCTGGAGAGGAGGTCCAAGCCTTGGTGGTTCCAGTGCCAGGACCCTGCTGGACAGGCTGCTGGAAAGTGGCAAAAGGGGGTGAGGAGAGGGCAGTAGCAGCATCCCTGCCTAGACCATGTCTCCTCAGCAAACCAGAAGACAGCTTAAGTCTCCACGACTGCTCAGCCAATGCTAGGCTAATGCATCAGGAAAAAAAATTGAGGATTTTTTTTTTTTTTTTAGCTTAGAAAGAATTACGGTCCCAAATTGTCATGATAAAAACCTCAGTGTCTTTTAACGTAGTTAGAAGCAGGCTTGTACAATTCAGCTATGATCATATCCTCTTCCAGGTGCCTATTAAAGAAAAAAAAATCCACAGGAGATTGCTGTACACACAGAAAGAGAGAGAAAAAGTTTTAAAAAAAAATAATTTATGTGTATAAAATACAGGACACATCACTTATAAATAAATATTATTTACGTATCTACAAGCTACTAAGCATCGTTAAAAAAAAACAGTTAAAACATCTAAATGCAAATAGCCTAAACTGCAGCAAATCAAGGTTTTCCTCATGTCTAATTCTTAAATAAAGCATTTCAGAACATGATTGAGGTATAATATCTTCTCTCACAAAGGCTGTGTATTAAATTCCTCACTGGCAAAGGAATTTTTATGGAAGGTTAATGCTTCCTGTAACATTTATCCTGGATAGTGTGGCTTCTCAAATAATTTTGTGGTCTTTATTTCCTGCACTGTTATAAAGCTTTATCTTCACCATAATAGCTTTACAAATACCACATCTTCTGCCAATACACAGGCACAAGTTATTTCTCAGTCACACCGCACAGGTTAATTAAACACAAAAACCTAGTTAAAATAACATGTAGAGTGGATGTAAAATCCAGAAGGCAAAGAGATACCAAGTTGAGGTTGTCATACCCAATGCCACATAAACGTGGCAGCCAAAACACTGCTCCCCATTACACCAGTTAAATCTGAAGCAACTGCCTTTCAGCCAAGGACTTACAGTCCTCTCACATGCCACAAAACAGGTATTTGTCCACCTGCAGTGAAGAGCAAGACACTGGCACAAAACAAATACTGGGGACCAGGGATCTCCAGCCACCGCAGAGTACTCTGGCCCAAGCTCACCAGGCACATACGGGGGGACGGGGTATGCCTGCAAGTTCCTAGCCAGTAAACAGGTGTAAATGGCAAAATAACAACAATTGCACTAATTGGGGATTCAGTTGTTGTGTAAAATGAGTACAGCTGGCATGCTGAGGTGTCAGACAGGGCTGTAGCAGAATAGCAACTAAGAGTAGAGTGTAAAATATAGCAAGAAACACACATGCAGCTTCATCTCATACCCTCGTGCTAGCTGCTCTTTGAAGTTAGGTGGATTTTTTTAAGCATACTGCCATTTTAGCAGACAGACCTAGCAACACTGGTTGGCCATTACCTGTGATATCTGACAAGACACAGACCCCGGGACAACACTACTCCAAGACACAGCTGTCCCAGTACTTGCACACCTCACCTGACGCCATAGAGCAACAATGTGGGACGGGCTCACCTGCAGTCTGCAGTGATGGATGAGCCAAGCCACAGAGACATATTTTTGGTCATGTGAACAGAAGAGCTTTGCAGGAACCAGCTCCATATGTTTTTGGTAAAAAGAAAATATTAAAAAAATAACCATGTCAAACAGCACTCATGCACACAGAAATGTGTGAGTTTTAAAGCTGGCCTTCTTGATTCTTTCCACATACATTCAGCTCTAGTATCAGTATAATGCTAGTATCCACTCCTCCAAACTGGCTAGTCCATCAGGTCATCTTCATGAATGTCCTAGTGCCGGGGTCCCATTAACAAGAGGTCCACAGCTAGGACATCCCCCCTTCTCAAATCCATGTAATTGATGCAAAGTCTAAACATATTGTGCCACCTTCATGAGACATTTCCAGAGACAGGACAAGGGTCATGTTGTAGTAAAGGGCTATAGACAAGACAGAGTAGTACCTACTCAGAGATCTGGGGATACCCCAGTAGTGATGCCAGCAGAGGACTGGAGAAGACTCATCAGGTCTCATCTGTTTCGGAACCCTGGTGGGAAAGACATCAACAAACTGATGAGGTGCAGGGGAAGCCTGGTGGCTGTTGGTGGGGCTGGAGCACTGCCCTGCAAGTTCAGGCTGTGGGGCAAGGGCTGGTTCAGCCTGGAACAGAAATGGCTTTGAGGCATCTGACAGCACCACAGTGCCTACTGGGAAAGGATTGATGAAACAGGGACAGGCTCCTCCCAGCAGCGCCACACAGAGGGTGAGAGACACCAACATAAACTGAAACTAGAGAGGTTCAGGCTGGAGATAAAGACACACTTCTTCCCCTGAGGATGGACAGACAGTGGAGCAGGTTGCCCAGAGAAGTTGTGCTGCCTCTGTCCTTGGAGATCTTCAAGACCCAGCTGGATAAAGCTGTGAGCACCATGGTCTGATCTCACGGCTGAGCCTACTTTGAGCAGGAGTTTGGACGAGAGCCCTCCCTAGATCTCTTCCAGCCTGAATTATCCTGTGATCCCACATTACAAATGTCAATAGAAATATAAAAACCTATACATATTGTGTACAGCTGTAGATGCACACACATGCACACACATAGATGCACAAGCACCTATGTCCATGTGTACATGTTCAGAACTGCGCTGTTGTAAAACACCACCTCCTCCAGCTATCGCTAAGCAGGTCACTGTGCAGGTTTTGATTTTTATTTGCTCATTTTTGTAGACATTGCAACAGATGTTGGTTTTGAAAGAGATTTGATATAAAAATTTTCCTCCCTTCTTTCAGCTCAGATACCTGAGCTCTGCTCTTGCTACACAGAGCTTTCCTAGACTTCGGGGTCCTTATGAAGATAGGCTGAAGAAGTGAGGAGAGCACAGGAAGATAAGCAATTGTCCTGTGGATGTGACTGACTAGCAAGGCACACATATGGGATGTGCTGGGCTCTCGTATATACAGGATACACAGTTTTTATTATCCTTTCAGAAGAAACAAAAAAAAAAAAATGCAAGTGTGTTTTACATGTCTGATATCAGAGCAGAGACTCAGATCATGAGGGAAAAAAAATATATCTGTTAAAATTTCTTTTCAATTAATGCCTATTATCAGTAAAGGCAAAAATACTTAAAAAGAAAAGCAACCCCCAAAAAATCCAAACCATTCTTCAGTTACACGCACACTGTGCTACAGAAGTCTTTATTCGGGGCAGAATTAGCCCCACTCTGTCTAATAGCTATCATAAAAGTGAAATCATTGCACCCTACATGCAATTGGATTTGATGATAAACCTCACAGTCACTTGACTTGCTTATTTTTCCTGCTGTGGAAGTTTCTGAATAGCTTCACTACAGTGCAGGTTAGAAGGTGACCCACTGGACCAATGGCCAAGTAAGGAAATACTGCTTCTCATCAGGTTGCATTCCTAAAATTCACCAATTTCAGGCAAGTTTTCCCTCATATTCTAAAAAATTAGACTTTTGTTGGAAGGGGATGAAGAACAAAATAAAAGGGTCTTCTCTATCATTTTGTAAAAAGCACCACTGGCAGAAGATTTCCACACTTGCTTTAATCCTGACTTTCTTTTAAATCAAGACACCATTCTGGGAAGAGCTTGGTTATGACCCAGTTTCAACAAACAGTACAGCAACCTGGGCTGATCTAGGTTAAACGCCAAGAGATTCATTGTTTTAAAAGTAAAATGACACAGTGCAACCATGAGTAATGCCATGTACAGCACCAGAGAAGCAGTACAAATGAGCTAACAAGTAAGACAAACAGGTGCTGGGTAAGGGGTGTTGTGATCTGTCTCCTTCAGCAGTACTGAGGACCTGAAGGTAATGGAGGAGGGGGCACCTACCAGGGTTGCTACAAAGTCGGCTTTACTGCTACTGCCTTTATGACAACAATATAAAGTAACTCCCACAACACAGTGAAGATAAGCTCTTTAAAGAAAATATAAAAGCATTAGCTTGGCAATTCATCCGAACCTCATCATGCATCGTAGACATTTTTGAAGTTTAACAAAGAAAAGCACATCATTAAAGATACTGCTCTATCACCATTCTTATGCAAATCCTTTCAGATAGTTGGGTGGAAAATTCCATCTAACACGCAGTGAGAAATAAATGTTGCAGGGTGGAAATTTCAGCTATACCGAGTACATCTATCACTTGTATAATCCAAACTACTGTATGTGCCCTGACTACAGAATTAGTATTGATCCATTCACCATGTAAACATCAAGTACTTTCTATTATTACTTGAAATAGCATGCTATCACAATTTCTATTTCCTCCCTCTATCTTAAATAGAAGTATTGCACATTAGCTCTTCCCTTCATGTACTTTTTTGCACAGCTATCTAACTACAGTGTTCAAGGCTGTGCAGGGTTTCCTGCAGACATCTGCAGTATTACCATCAAAGTACTTTATTTTCAAGTCATCTCTGATGGAAAGCAATACAACTTTCATTTACACTGAAACCTGTTACTGTGGCTTCTCTTGGTAAAACACACAGGGTCCTTTGTTTTAAGATCTCTGTTGTGACTACCATTACGAATGACTACATCAAACAGCTTTCCCAAATGTTACTCACACACCTCTCATGAGTATCACTAAGATAAGAGTGGACTGCAAGAGCCTGATAGCTATGTCATCTGAGCACACACAAGTGGGGAAAAAATTATGATTTCCATCTCATCTGTCTCAACAAAAAAGCTGATGTGGCTAAAATACAGCTTTGGAAAGTGCTTGGAAATCCTTAGAAGCATAACATGTTTCACCTGTTAGAACCTTGCTTTGTCTCTAAGCATGGTTAAAAATTTACAGTGGAAAGATAAGGGCTTGTCTCCAGAAAAACTCTAAAATTTTAGGCTTGAGAGTTGGTCATAAAATCTGGAGACTTCAGCAAGACAGCAATGCTGCCATACAGCTGTGTGGCACTGGATGCACATTAGCTGTTTCTCCAGTACACCCATGTTTCTCCAGTACACCCATGCATTTTGCATTCTGGGTGCTGGATCACACCCAACATTTCACTTATTATTCAGGGCAAAATGAAGTGTCTTCAGCCCGTACATGTGCTGCAGTCAGAGGAGAATTTGCTTCAGAGACAATTTACAGATTGCAATGGAGACTTCTTCCCAAAAGAACAAATGAACTTTGGTGCCCACATCTTACTGCAGCCCCAGTGGAAGCTGAGCCCCCAGTTCTCTTAACAGTTTGAAAATCCCTGTCTGCAGCTTCTGAAAACATTCACACCTACATCCCTCCATTTTGTATTGGTGTTCCCATGTATAAATAATGCATCATGGTGAAACTTCAGTCACAATTCAAAAACAGAAATGCAGTGACACCCTGTCCAGACAAAGCCTACAAGAACTACAGTCCTTCCAGGTAGCTGCAAAAAAAAGGACACTTTGTAGGCCAACAAGGAGGGATTACAGTTGAAAGCATTTCATTGATAATGCCCTGCTGCCTCCTTTCTGGAGCCATTGATTCAAGTCCCTGCCTGAGCTCAAACACTGTGCGTCAAATGGCTGAGATCATGTCTCCATGGCAGCCAGACCCCAAGCCATTTAAAGCTCTAAATGTCAAAAGAGACCTCATGGATTGCATCAGGGAGTCCTACAGCCTCCAGGGAGAAGTGCCGCACATTGCCCAGAGTAAACCTCAATGCCTCCATTTACCTCTCTAAAATGAGACTGGTGATAAAGACCTCATGTGGTACTTCCAAAAAGGTCCACTGACGAAAATGAGACAGGGAAGGGAAAGTGACTTCTGCAAAACCCAGTGGTCTCCTCTGCTTGGTGGATGTGAGACATGGTATGGTTGGCTGCCACAGTCAAAAGCTTTGGATAACTATTCATCTCTGCCTGTCCCTGGTCACGCAGAGCAACCAAAAGCCTAAGTCACGAGTCATGACCATGCAAGCACTATGCACTGGTCAATCTTCTACTCCATGTAGACAAAAGAAGCAAATCCCGGTTACTCAGGCCTGCTTTTTAAACAAGCACCCAGAGGAAAAGCACCTGTGCTTTTCTGCTCTCCACCTGCCACCCATGATGGCAGCACAACACCACGAAGTGTCCACGTGAGATGTGCTCCCTACCTACCATGCCGCCGTGCTGTTGGCTATCAAAAAATGCTCAGTCTTTCATCTCCCTAAATTCAGAAAGACCAGAAGGCCTAATAATCTAGTAAGAATGTGGACTGCCAAGACCATTATCCCCCATCTTCTCTAGACGCTGAGGATGGCAGGACCCTTTATTTCCAGGAGAACAACAGTGCATCTTCCAGATCTCCCTCTCACAAGCCAGCACAATAAAGCCTCCAGCCTCAGAAGTCATACCAGTGCTTCTCATAGAATTTCAGACGCAGGCTACCTGATGCTGCAGCACACCAGCATGTCAGCTGCAATCAAAATTCCAGCAGCTCTGAGCCCAGAAAACATCTGGGCAATCTCAAGCCATTTAAAAGTGATGGCAGACAGTAAAGGGTAGACAGGATTGAGGAGGTGCCCACGCACCTCCCATTACGAGCTCAGCTCATTTCCCTCAGCAGCCCCGCAGCCCCTCCCTGAGAGACCCACGCAGAAAACAAAGGAGCCAGATGGTAAATGAGCGTGGTGCAGACATCATTCTTTTCGACATTACTGGAGTGGTAATGATTTACACCAGCTGATAACCTGACCATGGGGTGTTGGGGTACAGAGGGGAATGATTCCCCCCCAAAAAGAAAGCAATAAGAAAGCCCTGCTTCTGGGAAAAGTATGTAAACTTCGGAGCCAGGCATGTTTCTTATTGTTTATAAAGCACCATATAGGTCTATGGTCCCAAGCAACTGCTGACAACCATCTTCTGAGTGTGATTCTTTTGATACAACCCATGCAAGAGAAAAGCCTCTTTCCTCAGAAAACCAAACAAACCAGGTGCCTGGATGCACCAGGGATTACCGGAGAAAACCTCGAACAGGAAGACAGAAGACTGCTTCCAACTTCTGTCAGATATAGAAATGTTCAGGACTCAACAAAAGCATCTCTCCTTCAGCTCCTGGCTTCTCAAGTGTGTCTCAAATCCAACACAAACAAGATGTCCTCCAGCAGTTTCTCCAGGCCCTGCCTGAGCTCTCCTCCTGTTGGGAATTTTAGATGTAAGCACAATGCCAGTATTGTGTGCCTTGTCATCCAGACTTAGCTGTAGGGCTGCTACAGCAATCAGTGACCAAAGTCACAGGGAAGAAGGTGCTGACAGACCCTGAATTAAAAACCTGGTAACCCAGCATTAGCACTCAGGGGAGATGGGCAGCTAAACCACCCTAAAAAAGTGAGGGTGGGATTGTCAGGTACATTGAAATTCATTGGTAGCTGGAGGAGTAACTCGTTTTAGACTTCCTGAAAATCCCAATCTTTGGGAAAATGATCAGAGATAACTGTGTTATGAGTGTGTCACGGAAGGAGCTGGAAATGAAGAGAGAAGAAACAGAAGATGTGTAAGGGAGATGAAGGGGGTAAACTTGTAGTTAGTACATATGAATGGAGCTGTGCTTCACTGCCACTGGAAAAACTGACAGCAAGGATATGTTGTAGCATGTTAGCATACCATTACCAGTTTGGTCACTCATTTATCTTTCTCACATCTTCCAAGCTTCTCTAATCATCACCCCAAGATGTTCCTAAGTATCGCCTCTCTGTACTCTGCGCAATCCACGCTTTGCCAGACCATCAGCTTTCTCTAGTTTCTCAGCTACACTTCAGATACCACGAATCTCAGTAGCAGAGACCTCTGGACCATCCCTTGCAATCAGATTTCTCTGTTTGTTTATTTAAAGCTGTGTTATAAAACATGCTGAAGTGTTCTTTTTTTTTTAATTTAGCGATGTAAAAAAAGGAAACTGGGCTATCAAAAATGACTTAATAAGTCTTGCTGTTAATCTCACACAACTGCTAATTAGAAGGTCATAAAACCATTCTCCTCCCGCTTAGGCTAAAATAGTCAAGTCTTACACATAACCAAGTACCTAAGAAGCAGTTAATGCTTTATCACTTGCTTGTAGACCATCATCATCAATATCTGCTGCTTGAACCTAGCATACTCCTGAAAAAGGTTGGCAGAGGAAAGCTTGTGCCACAATATTTTTCCTAACATTATGTCTAGAGTCTCTAAAGAGTAAAAGGCAAAGACTCAGTGCTCTCTGGGGCACTTAAGAATGTTGTCTATGGCACAAATTGCAATTCTTTTGAAAAAGGAAATAATAGTGGAAGCAGAGATGGGAGGCCAGACCCCTTTGCCAACCGAGCCAAATACTTTTCACCATTACAGCCACATCCTCTGGTGATCAATGCAGCCTGCTCTTTGTGCTCTTTGCCCCTCAAATGTAGCAGGGAGTAACTCACGCATCAGATGAGGCATTCTGGCAGTGCAACACCTAGGAAACCTGGGGGTGGGGTGTCCCACTGTTTCTCCTCTCTTACATGCTATTGTTCAATTAAAATGTGCGTGATCCTAGACATGACTTCCATCAGCACATCTATCCATGTGCAAGGCCGCTACATATCCCAGTTCTCATGGCCAAAGGGCCTTTTGCATTCTCTACAAAGGTCTCCAAGACAAGTGCACTGGTCATTACTTTGCTGAATAAAAAAGTTCTGAACTGCACAGCAGCTTCCCTCTCCTGCTACTGTGCTGACTTCAAAAGGGTGCTTTCTATTTGCTTACTTCAAAATAACCACAAGCATTTCTTCTTGGGAGAGGATTTTGGATGTGCCTGTCCAAAGCCCTGAGTCCATCACCAGCATTCCAGAGAGGAGGAGAGATTGCAACAACTTCCTGCGTCGCCAAGCTTCCAGCTGGCTGCCTTTTGGGTGTTCCTCATTCAGCATGCAACTTCCTTATGGTGTCCATGCTTTGCCACACACTAGAGTCCAGAGGTCTAGCTGTGGGACCTGAATCAGACCAGTCAAACACAGCGAAGCTCAAAATTTTGCCTCCAAATTTAAAGCAGCCCGTGTGTTTGCTGTTGGTTCCCACTCTGATGCAAAGCCTTGCTCAGAGCAGATCCTGTGTCATCTGGTGCTCAGGTGCAGCGCACAGGGTGCTGAAAGGAAACAGTCACTTCTCTCTTTGGCCATGCGCTTCTCGTCAGCTTTAATTATGTTGGCACCCTCAGCTGTGCTCACCCCTCCTTCTTCTGCCAACTTCATGTACAGATTTCTGCATCTGAGCTCTGCAGATGTGAACTCCAGCTGCACAGCCATCCCACTGGCAAAATGTAGTTCAGTCCCACCAATCACCCAGCCCTTCCTGATCACTGCTGCAATGTCAATTAGAGTGAATTTTCTGTGGGGGTACTTTCTGTCATGCAGACATATCATGGATGCGTGTCTATGCAAAGGCTTTCCCCAGGGAAACCTCCATGAGATTATTCAGGATGGAATGAATACTAGCCTGCATCTGCTCTAAAAAGCAGGAAAAAGAAAAGAGGCGCAGGACTAGGACATGCACATAGGTCAATTAATTTGGCATAAGGCACAGACAATCTGTAAAACAGTAATTAATAGCCCAAGATCTGGAGTCTTAATAATAGACTATAGTAAAGAACTGAAGTCCAGATCCTCAAAGGTATTCAGATGTCTAAGTTTCTTTGGTTTCAGCACCATTAAGTGTCTGGGCTTGACCTACAAAACTTCACCTGCAAAAGCAAGGCCACACTCACCGGTAATATGATTTTCTTAATTGAGTTCACAAAGACTTCAGAACCAACTTGCATGGAAGCATGGTAGTAGGTGGTCTTTAACAACCCTGGAACAAGCAACAAGGGCAGGCGAATAGAGAAGCATCTTTTTTTTTTTTAATGTATAACTGAAACAGGGTTTTTTTCATTGTTGCCTGTGCTACTCTTTAAATGAATCCCACAAAGACAGTTAGTTGGATCCTATGAAACAAGAAGGCTACACTTGGCACCTGCTGCGTTACAGATTGTGCCTGTGAAATTGAATTTACAAGGACAAGACCAGAGAGAATGGCAAAAAACAACGAGCTGTTGAAATGATGTATTTCCCTATATTATATTAATAATTTGTCATTAAAAATAAGCAAAGACTGCCATGCACTTAGCAGTGAACATCTCCTTCAATAAGCCTTCAGCGTGGGACCTAAGCTATTTATAAAATCAGGTTTTTTGGGAGAATGACTCTTTCTATCATACATTGGTAATGCACAAGAAACTAAACCTATCTGACTTGCAAGTACTACTGTTGTGTACATATTTATTAGACAACAGCTATGAAAAAGGTTACATTGTGAATGACAGGTGGCATTACCAATGTAACTTCACTCTGCAGAACTGAAACCCAGGCACATTGCTAATTCATAGATTTAAAAACACCACATCCTTAAACAAAAGAAGTATAAAGACTGTCACACAGTTGCCTGAGGTTTGGGCTTGTCTGTTGAGAGCAGAGAAGAAATCTCAGTAAGTCACAGCTAACCATTCACTTGAATATTTGTTAGTAGGGGAAGAACTTTGCGTAACTCAGTAGAAACCTCCAGGACATGTAGAGCGTGTGTGTATGTGTGTAACATATTCTGAAAAGAGACCTGTGTTTGTGTGAGCAACTTTTTCCCAGTTTGTAAGCTTGCTCATGTAGACCAGTGAGTGAGTGGGTAGCCACATCAAGGGTCACTGACACAGTCAGAGGGATTTCAAAAAGCACAGGATTAAAATACGTAGCAGCTCATAATACTCTGTGTAGTAGTGTCAAACATGTTGGAAAAGCACCAGCGTCTGGAGTCATGTGTTAACATGGGAAGCAACTTGGTGTCAGGAAAATAAACCTATGGGGGGAAAAAAAAAAAACAAACAAAAAAACCTAAGAAAGAAATTTATAAAAATGCAAGGAGGCAACCAAAATTAAGATTTGTGAACATGGGCTTCCAACAACTTGTGGATCCACGGGACGGCTTGGTGGCGGGAGTGACTGCTGCGTGGCTGGCAGGCAGCTCTCAGCTCTTTGCAGGGTTGTCACCGCAGCAGGCGCTTTGCAGGTGGGCTCCCAGCAGCGGTGAAGAGGCGCTGGCACCCCCGCAAAGGCACGCAGCCTTCCCCGGGCACGAAGGCCACCCGGTGCTCGCCCCGGTGCGGGCAAAGGGCTCCC
>NW_009648902.1:195957-205266 GCF_000708025.1 Charadrius vociferus
GAGGGGGACGCTGCAGCCTTTCCCGAGGAGCAGCGGGGCGGAGGGGCGGCGCGGGGCTGGAGGCATTCCGCCCTTCCCCGGCCATCCCAGAAGTTTTCCTCCATTCCCGGCCCAAACTTCAACACCAAGTTGCGCGTTACATCTTTGTTGCAGCCCGGCCCGCATATGCTTTCACGCGTGCTGGACTTTCCATTTTTCCAGCCCCACCCCTTGCTTCTCCTTGTCTCAGAAATGCACGGTGCCTTTTCAATTTCAGCCACCTGGGTGTCCAATTTAGCGAGTTTATCCGAAAGAATGGCGGCGGCGCCATCCAGGGTTATCAAAGCGTTTGCAGCTTTTCTGTTCTGCTGAGGATGGCTTCAAACACGGGATCCTTCATTTCAGCATCTACAATCAGGTCAACATAGCTTCAGAGGCCAAGGTGGCACCAGTTGTACTCTAAATACTTCAGTTTGATTGGCTTTGGGTGTACTTTTTGGCGTTTGTTTGTCTTTCAGAAATAACAGCTCAGAGCTTCAAAATAAATAAAAGCCCTAAGGCCATCCATCTATACTGTCTGTGGGCACAAGGGGATTCTATGGCAGTTCATTTGCCATCCAGAAAAGACTTTTTGGGAAAAGAGGAGTGTGCAAAATTCATCAAAACAAATTCTGCAAAACGAAGCCAAAGTAGACAAGAGATCAGCACGGGGAACTTAGCCAAGTAGGTTTTTTCCCACCAAGTCTATTGCCAATTGTTAGAGGGGGCTTAAACAAAGCTAATTTTTTAGCTTTAATCTAGTACCAATGCAGAAATACAGAATTAACAGGGAAATAAGTGTGCTCCAGAGTCACCCTTTTTCAAATCAGGACAACGATCAACTGCTGTGTTAGAACACAGTCCTACTATCAGGAGATAATAGGGAAATAATTTCTAATAGTATCCATCTTTTGAGATCTTTATTACATGGTTTCTTTTTAAAATTCTGTACCATGTCATAATACATCCTAGTGCAGAAGCACTTATGTAAACAATTCTGTCATGTTACCACCTGCACTGAAGGAGCTGATAACCCACCTGTACTCGATTCCCCTCCAGGCATGACAGAACAGATGGGTTCCTTCGATGCTCAGTTCCAGGTGATTATCTAAGGATGCCAGTAGCATGGGCAAGACGTTCTGATATTGTCCTCCATTTTCCATATCCTCCAAGATTTCTGGTGAAAGTGTCCAGTCAGGTACAGCCAGCACCCACTATAAATAACCAGAATTTGTCAGAGTCTTTATGCTACTCTACAGTAACATTATAAATACATGAAAGTACTGCAGCAGGTATGTGCAGATTTGTATCTTTTGAATTCTTACAGCATCCACACGGCAGTGACTTGGAAACACGGGACCGAAAATGTCCCCCTCAGTTCTCAAATAGAGTCCCTATTATTGTAAGCAACTGTGTTTTACGATTCCCTTCATACACGTTTCAAGCGCTACCTTAAATTGGGTTCATTTTCTCAAGCTTACCATTTACACAGGCGGAGGGGGGGTTAACCAAGTTTCAATGATGTGAAAGCTGATTTTTCACGGGGAAGGCATTGAGAACAGTGAATGAAAAGGAAGATTTTAATAACAGAAAACATTATCAAAGTACTTCTGGCAGTACCTTTTTTTACTTGTTTTGAACAATATCTCAGTCCATTAGCAGTCGCCCCCAAGATGATGTTAGTAACCTACTGCAGAATTGATCTGGCCATTGGGCTGCCTGTAGTCACTTCTTGGCTTCACCAGTGATTTAGGGCACATGCTGCTAGATGGAGTCCTTCCACCGATTCCCGTAAATATCATTGCTGAGAAACACTGAAAAACGACTGAGTACGTGTATGGAGTATAATAATCATCCGGGTCACTAGGGGTTTGTTAAGCTTGGTACTTAGAAGGCCAATACTAAGATACGTTGTACATGCAGCCCATCTGAAATTCCAGTGCACAGTAATTTCTAAGAATCAAGTCCCATATCCATAGAGATATTAAGGTTACTACCTCCCATTTATCAACCAGTTAGTGGGAGTTTCAGGATCAAAAGAGACTTGCAGGCAATTTCCTATTCATATCCCCAAGGCATTGCTTGAAAAAGGAGCTTCAGTACACACAAAAATCCCTCACTTCTGCTCTGATAACCAAAGGACATAAGCCAGAGCATCTGCAGAACAAAATACCGATGAAGAAGCCAAGATCTCCAAATTCCCAGAGAGATCTTCCAAGAAGAGACCATTACTTGTGGCAATTGGTGGTACTTTAAGCTGATCAGAGCCAGTAGTAGCAGTGGGGCAAGAGGAGAGAGTGAGAGGGGAAGGGTTGGCTGAAGAGGTGTTACTGCAGCGAACTTCTAGCATAGCTGTAACAGCAGACGTTCTTCGGTTCTTGAGACACTTGGGTGTTAGGGATCTGCTCAGAAAAGCTGGAAAGCGTTGGCTGGTGAGGGAGGGCAGGATGGGAAAAAAGCACATGAATGCAACAGTTGTGTAAATGCTCTTAAAAAATCCTAACAAGGGCATATTTTAAACGTGTCAGTTTTACACACAGGTCTTGGTAAGGTAAACAAGTCTAAGAGACCACTACCCACTAAGTCAAATATAGATCTCTGTGTACAAAGGGAAAAGGATATCTGACTTATATTGCATGGGAAATACTGTCAGCATTATGTACAGCTCAGCCAAGTTTGTGGCAGACCTTGCAGCCTAGCAGAGTGCCAAAATACATGACCTAATGGGTTTTGCAGTGTACATGGTCTCATATTTTATTTGGTGATGAATACTTGCCATAAAGTGTTTGTGGAGACAAAGAGAATAAAGCAAGAGTGGTATTCATGTTGTTTGCCAAGAATAATACCACAATATTTGTTTATGTAGTTTGCCAAAAGTATCAAGTATCACAATATACAGGCATTAGGCCAAATTTATCTGTCACTGACACCATCTACCCAGCTGACTGCAGCTGAAACCAGCATTTGGTCCTCTATTTAAAATATTTCAAAGAATACAGCGTATCTCTTTTTGATTTTTAAGTCAAATACTCTTTGCATACATATATATTACACATTACATAGACACACTTTACTCTTGCAGGATACAACATGAACAGCCATTCCAAAGAGAGTGACACAGAGCCAAAGCCTGCTCTAATTAAAGTTAACAAGGAAGCACAACTAGTACCTAAAGTGAACGCATTCGTGAACACATGCAAATCAAAGTGACATAACAGCAGTAGAAAGTTACTTTCACCATTCTCCATCTTCTCTGGGATCAGTCAGCCCTGTCAGCTGAATTATAAATGAGTCTTGTGACACAGCCATATTTTAAGTTTGTTTACCATGGTTTACTTTTTTTTTTTTTTTTTTTTTTTTAAAAGAGAAGAGGTATGATTTCAAAACAAAACCCCAAACTTGAAAAATGATAGCTCAGGAAAATTTGTACAACATAACCCAAGCTTAAATATTTTGCTCCTTTTTACCTCTTTTATTAACAAGAGTCCATAAGGAATCAAAATCCCAGATACAATTTCTGAGAGACTTTGGAGCTAGACTGAGATTTTGTGACTGGACATTGCCTCCAATGAGTTCCCAGATGAAGAACTACCACACTTTCAGGAAAGATGTTTTTACATCCCAGCCCAGATTGTGGAACTGAAAATTACAAGGAGAGGAGGAATGAGTAGTGTTAAAAATTGTAAATAAGACCAATGCATTTCAAATTAGATTCTGGTAGAATATAAATCAGCAAAGATGAAATACCATTTGCAATAGAAAAGCAGAAAGAAATGAGAGAAATTCTAAATAACAAGAAATGGAATAATCACATCTGACACATAGAGGGTGAAATGATTCAAAGGATCATAGTTGAGCAGTATGACGTAAGGTCCACTTCTGCTGAAGTCAGTGAAGACATTGCTGCTGACTGAACCGAGATAAGGATTATACACCTCAGAGTTTGAAGGCCAAGTGCCAGATATCTTTAAACTGATAACCTTCGAAAAAGATCCCTTGTCCGTTTGAATCACCTTGACTTCAAGGACTTTGGATGAATTTTGCCAGTCTCCTCCATTAGGGGATGCAATCATCAGTAGATAAAATGACCAAATGAAAATGTGTTGCAAGGAAAGAAACTCATGATGTAAACCAGTTTTAATTGTACTTAATTAAATTGAATGTTTTTTACTGATGCTGAGTAATGTTTTCTCATGCTGCAACTACTGTCATGAGCAATGAGGAAAAAAGAACACTTGATCTGACCACACACAAAGGCTGCTGAATTTCAACACATCTAAAAGGGAGCTTCAAGAGAGGCTTCTGGACTCCAGATGAACACTTGGAAGTGATGGGGAACCCTCTGTGTCCGCCGAAGATTTATTCCTGAAACTAATCACTTTCCCTTTTCAGCTGTGTACCTTAAGCACAGCACACGCCTCCCTCTCAAGGCTTTGCCATCAGACTGTCCTTTTCATCAAGAACAGCTCAGGCTTCCCTTGAACAAAATATTTAAGTCCTAAAATCCATTCCTCTCCCAGTACCTTTCCACATATTTTCCAATACTCATAAACTATCAATGGAGACAGATGGAGAGAAAAATAAAGACACTCATTCCCTTGAAACCTTTTGGGCCAGAACTTTCTGGCAGGAAGCAATGGAAGAATGATAACTATTTTGCTTTTGAAAACCTTTGAGTTGTTCCTCCTAAGTAAGGCCAGCTGATGTGTAAGGCAGTCAGCTATTTTAGTACTGTCATGGAATTGGCCAAGGAGTCGCTGAAATACTAATTCCTTTTGACAGAAGCCCTGTAAGTCAACTCCAGACAATTACCTCTGGAGCTTCCCAAAAGACAGACTAAAACCATGGCAAATTTTATATAGGTACAGGAAGGGACAGAGAAGGTCACTCTTACTTGTATAATATTGCTGGTTTGAGGGATGCACAATGACTACTGGCTTTCACAAGGCCGTTTTCATGTCCAGATACTCATAGTCAAGAAGAGACTTGTTCTGAAAATGTGCTGGGGGGGATTGTTCCAAAGACCTAAAGCTTGTCCTCTAGGACATCTCTGATCTCTGGCTATGCTTCAGCTAGTTCTGATAGTGCAGATTTCTATCCTCCCTCAAATTTCAGTGAAAGAACTTCTGAATGCACGTATGGTTGGAGTCAGGTTGACCATATTGTAGCTAGCAAAGCTGCTATGTGAAAGATAAATTGTAGTTCATAAGCAACTTAATTATATGCAATTTACATGCAATTTAAATTATATGTAAGTCTCAGTTCTAATGCAAGCCTCTTCCTTGGAAGTAACAGTTAAACAGACGTGTAAATCAACTACCAGATATGCATTAGTGTTGATGGTTTTCACCTTGCCTATTTTGTACTGGTGTAACAAACAACTTAAATGCAGAAGGCCAAATGCAAGGCTTTTGTTTATCGCCAGAGGACCTCCACACTGTTTGGGCATTGTATTTTCCATGTTTTGGAAAAGAAAATTAAAATCTGACAGCTTCTGGACCAGGTCATCAGCCAGTATGAACTAGCACAGCTCCTTTAAAAGCAAATACTGTTTCTTTGGTTTTGGAAAAGAAATAAAAATCAGTCCCTACTTTTACCAAAAGAAACTATAGATTCTATGACTCTTTCAGATGGGTCAAGATGCAGCTTTTAACTGCATAAACATGAGCCTGAACATGCTGTACCATGTACGTACCCATTTCCTTTCAAACCAGGGCAGCAGTTGTGTATGCAAAAAGTGCATTTACACAATTAGACAGTTGGTTACGTTGGACTAGTTATCTATCTCTGTACTTACTAGTTTTCTGTTAAGCTTTTACTCCCTGAATTGCTTGACATGTGTGATATTACTGCCATCTCTGTCATTACTGTCTAGACTGCCTGTGTTTCAAGTTCAGTATTCATGCAAAATGCTACAATAGCTTTCACCAGCAGATGTCTCTCAGGCTGTGCAGAAACACAGTCTTGAAGCATGTGTGGTAACACAGTAAGGAAACTGAACAGCTACAAACCCTGTTATAATTCCAGGATGTGACATAAGGAAATTTTAATGAATGTGCTTCAGCAGCACAACTGCTGCATATAAAATGTATTGGGGCAAAGCCTAGTTCAAAGCATCTCACGCTCGACACTAAATCTTGAATACATCTCACTGTTCCTTTGCTGGTTCCTTTGCTCCATGAATAGCCACCACCACTCATGTGCAACATACTCCATGATTACTTATGTCCAGACAAGCTAAAAAGGTAAACCAAGCTCTCTGCCCCTGTTTTCAGGGCTGACAGGGATACCTCAGTGTTGCTCAGAGTACAATGCTGTATCATTACTACTGCCCACAGGCCAGAGAAGGCTGGAAATGCCTGGACTATGCAGGTATTTTCAGAGCCATGGGGACACTCGAGGAAGACCCCAGGTGGAGGCAGGAAACACAGTAATGGGGCAGAACAGGTTACAGTCTAGAAACAATCCAGAAATTGGGGTTTTTTTCTAATATGTTTTCAAATATGAAAGTTAAGAGACATCATATGTGTGTGCAGAGAGCATAGTGATGCAGACCTCACAAGGAGAAACACTCTCTGCTCAGACAATGAAGCAAGTTGCAGACTCTTCCTCCCTTTGAGGTATGGGGGTGCTGAGAGTACCATAAATAAAAAATCAAGACTAGAGATTACCTCCCTAAATGAAGAGAGCCACTTAGGGGTGTACTCCAGCACCTCAAGTTCAGCCTCTCCCTTACACAGGTCTTACATAGTTCAGAGGGTATTTGTACCACCTCTCATGCTTCTCAGCAAAATCCATATCTTGGCAACCATAACTTTAGCTTCTGAGGGAAGGGAATGTTCAACTGTGGGGATCAGCACTGGAAGACAAGTATTTGCAGAATATTACTCCCTGGATAACACTTCCCACATTCTGGTCCATACTGTCCCAATTAAGTATTACAAGTGTATCTGTGCTAGTGTAATACCTTCCATGCTGGGTAATTTACTTGGTCTCTTTCATCAGAACCTCATGACACACAAAATCTATACACTCCTGCTCTATACACTGTCTCCATTGATATCAAGATGACTCCTCCCTACTTAGATCAGGTGTCTTGTGTGTTTACAAGCTCATGGCTTTACTTTCACATTCCTTTTGTACCTTTCTCCCATGTTTTGCAGGATGACACTATTGCTTACCACCCAACAATGTTTTATGCTGTTAGAGCTCCCAAGTCAGAATGTCTCACAGGCAAAGTAATTTCATTCTTTAAAAAAATAATTAGCATATCATTACTTTGTAATATGAATGTCAAAGGAAATCAAGGAAAATAACCATGGGAAGGTGGAAAAAAACAGTTTAATTTATCCAACAATTAAAAATCCACCAGTCAGAATGTGGACAAAGGGTTGCCATGACTGTTAAGCAATAGCTCATCAGTTGAAACAGGTTTAACCAGGCAAGATGCAAAATAGAAAACTGAACAGGTTAGTTTAATCTTATTTTTGGTTAAAGACTGTCTTAGATGATACAGGGAGCAGAGAGAGAAGGTAAAATGAGAACAGTCTGTATGTGTTGATGGAAGTAGCATAGGATTATTACCAGTAGAGAAAATATTAAGAATGCCCATTGCATTGAAAGGAAGACTTTCTAGAGGACACTTAGGCATCCAGCTTTGGTCCGAGTAGCAAGATGTTCACAATAAAGTAGAGCCAGGAATTGCTACAGCAAGGCCTATTCTCCAGCTGGATCCTCAGCAAATCCATATGGGCTTGTAAATACATGTTGAAAAAGCCCTAAATAGAGCACTTAAGACAGAATGCAACCACTGAAAGAAGATTTCATGGCTGAGGAAAGAAAGGCTTTCGAATTTGCCCAAACATGCATGTATAGAAGAGACTGTAATGACTCCCAAAAACCGTCCTTTCTCTTTCCCAAATTATTTCTAAAAGCAGAGGCACATGCAAACCCAGAACCCAGAACCCCTTCTCACCTGACTGCGAGCCAAGGACACACAGTCCTTCAGAAAATATGCTCAGTGCTGGATCTCCAGGCCAAGATTATCAAAGCAGCTTTGGAAATTTGCACACCCAAGGGGAATAAAACATTAAATGTTTTCAGTATCTTTCAAAGCATCCTCTGTTAAATGTTCAAGCTAAAGCTTTAAATGAGCATAGATGTATCTAGACCTTTAAATGTACTGCCAATGCCTAATCACACAGAGCTGGAAACAGGATCTGCATGTTTTGATCTTCCTAGTTGTTAACACATCTTAAATGTTTTAGGGACACATGGGGACATTTTTTTTTTTTGCTACGGGAGTACCATCACAGTTGATGATGGTCATACCAAAGGAAATTTCAATCCAACCTTTCTCATGGTTTATCTGTAACTGTTTTGGCAAAGAGCTTTGGGAATAAGAGCAAAACAGTTCACGTCAGGCTCTCTAGACAGCGTTGTGTTCAGCATTCAGGCTGTTTCACAGGTTACGTTGGAGGTGCCTGACCCACCCATTTCATGCTGAATAGTCTTGCATTTACCAGCTGTACGGAAGAGCATACTTTTGTGTGAAATGGAGCAGGCTAAGCAGCAAAACTACTGCACACCCACTAGCCAGTCATAATAATATGAGGTAAAATAATACCAGGCAAGTAAAGGAGAGGTTTGTACCACTCTTCATAGTTCAGATTCGGTAAACATAAGAAGATAAACATAACAAGAGGTAAGGTACTCTAATTAGATCCAAGAGAGCCATGGAGCATAACCTACAGCTCTTCACTGTTCATATCCAGGCCAACCTTCATGTTTAGCTAGTGCTAGACACAGCAGACTGGCTCCCAGCCCTGACTCCACTGGAAGATGGTTCCCAGGTTTTAAAGCTGTTCAGATCACACAAGCCACGGTCCTGACAATCATCAGGCAATACCCTTGAGAGGGGCACAACAGACTCAAGAATAAGACTCGCCTTCCTTTGCTGCAGATGTTCCTTCTGGTTGCTGAGCTTAGCACTGCATCCATGCCAGTTTCAAAAGTTTTCCCATTTTGCTTTGTCTTTCAAGAATGTCTATGTTTCCATAACACCAACCGCAAGGCAGGTATACAGATATACATATGCTTTTCCTACTTGCTTGAGATGCTTTGTTGTCATAAATGAGAAGCAGAGAAATGAGAAGTAGAATGGCATGAGTTCGTACAAGTTTTAAAAAATCAATAGCCTCTCACTATTAATAGCACTATGCGATAGGCTTAAACAGGGACTTTTAGAATCAGTTTAACATTTGAAGGGAAAAGGGACAGGGCTGCTGAAGG
>NW_009648902.1:205497-229353 GCF_000708025.1 Charadrius vociferus
CCTTCCCTTCCCTTCCCTTCCCTTCCCTTTCCTTTTCCCAAAAGCTAGTCATTTTGTTTAAGGTTTTCACCATTTTCCTATAATGAACTAAACATCAGTTTTCCACTTAAAAAATAATGCTTTTAATTAAAACAAATGGAAAAATAATTTTACTAAAACAAAGTCAAATTTCTAAAAGAAAAACTGGCTTTCTTTGCTGCTCAGTCTTACAAACAATTTCTACCAATCTAGTTTTCTTGCAAAAAGATATTTCCTTTCAGTCAAACATATTTTCAGCTGGAAAAAAAAGGTCTCAGCAAAACAACCATGCTTAACACTAATAGTAATAATTCATGCGTCTAGAATACTCTTTCGCCTGAGCTCCTGAAAGCATTCTACAAACAATAGACTGAACTGCAAAGAGGGCAAAAGAATGATTTCTTCTTTATAGGAGAGGAAACACTAATAAAGCAAAGGGCCCGGTTTTCAGAAGCAAACATAAACATGACTAGTGCAGCACAGGATCAGTCCAATGGTCTCTCTAGGCCAGTAGCCTTTTTTTTTTTTTGGCTGGTAAGGGAGACACCATGGTCGTGGAAGGTGGGTTTTCTAGGGTGAAGCCAATCCTTTGCACTCCAGATGTACTGATCCCTGGAATTTCCCACATGTCGATCCCTGGAACTTGCCGGGAACCTCAGCTGCAAAATTTTTGGTAGCAGGAAACTTTCTGCACCTTTTCCCTGGCTAACAGGGTCTGCCAAGAGTAGACACCTAAAGAAAATCTGAGAATAGGTCAGGCATGTACTATATAATGTAAACATAATACTCCTCCACCATCTGACAAAACACTATGAGGCCTGCCTGAGTCAGAACTGATTTCCAATTGCTTTCAATTTCTATCATTTCTACCTGAGGCAATGAGTTCCACAGCTTAATTATACATTATGCTACTGAAGTAGTAGATTTCTTTTCGTTCAATCAGGGTCCATCACCTACCAGTTTCACTTGAAGTTGCTGTATTATGTGAAAATCATTCCATGTGCATCGGGTTCTATTTTTATTTTACAGACCTTTGTGACAGCTGGTGTTCTCCTCTCTCTTCTCCAGCAGTCTTGATTTACTGAGTCAGTCACACTTTGTGCTGAAGACAACCCATGATTCTCGTAAGTTTTCTTGCTCTCTCTTTCCTTTCACCATAAATGAGATCCAGTAGCCAGCCTGATGCCCCTGGAAGAGCAATGAGAAGCTTGCCCACACTAGAGAGGGTTGAATTTAGTATTGCCTGATGTGATTGTTTTACTGTGTACCAAGAAGCACGGATGCATTTTACTAAGAGTATCTTGTTCAATGCACTCTTTTTTTTTTTTTTCCTAACGTTAATGAACTGCTCAAACATAATTTCACTTTCCTCCACATCACTTCAGCCTGGTTCTCAACACCACTGGGTAAAAAAAAGTCACCACTGTTTAAAGATATCAGAAGCACATCTCATTAATAACTTGAAATGCCTGATTGCATTCTTGTAGTTCATGCTGCAAACATATCCCCAGGGGTCTTAACCAGCTTGACCTTCTTAATCATTGTCTTTTCCTTCCAGCACTGATGCTCTAATATCATAGACATCCATATATACCAGGTACAGACTCAGAAACGCAGCGTGTCACCTCTTAGGTCAGCAACAATAAGGTTGTACTAGCATTAGAACCATATTCCTAGTTCATAATGGATTGAGAGCAGCCCTGAGGAGAAAGACTTGGATGCTGGTGCATGGAAGTTCAACATGAGCCGGCAATGTGCACTCACAGCCCAGAAGGCCAACCATATTCTGGGCTGCATCAAAAGAAGCGTGGCCAGCAGGTCAAGGGAGGTGATTCTATTCTTCTACTCCACTCTTGTGAAACTCCACCTGGAATATTGCATCCAGCTCTGAGGGCCCCAACATAAGAAGGACAGGGACATGTTGGAGCAAGTCCAGAGGAGGGCCATGAGGATGATCAGAGGGCTGCAGCACCTATCCCATGAAGACAGGCTGAGAGAGTTGGGGTTGTCCAGCCTTGAGAAGAGAAGACTCCGGAGAGACCTTACAGCAGCCTTCCAGTATCTGACGGGCGCCTACAGGAAAGACAGAGAGGGACTTTTTACAAAGTGATCGGATGAGGGGTAATGGCATCAAACTGGAAGAGGGTAGATTTAGATTAGATATCAGGGAAAAAAAATTCACTCTGAGGGTGGTGAGGTACTGGGAAAAATTGCCCAGGGAAGCTGTGGATGCCCCATCCCTGGAGGTATTCAAGGCCAGGTTGGATGGGGCATTGAGTACCCCGGTCTAGTGGGAGGTGTCCCTGCCCATAGTATCATAGATTGCTTTGTGTTGGAAGGGACCTTTAAAGATCATCTAGTCCAACCATAAACCTAGCTTCAGGGGGGTCAGCACTTTTATTCTTGGGACTTTTTAAATCTTAAGCTGCCAGAAGGTTTTCAACAAAACTCCTGCCATGGCAGGGGGGTTGGAACTAGGTGATCATTAAGGTCCCTTCCAACCAAAACTATTCTATGATTCTATGATTTCTGACAGCAGTCTGGTTTTCCTCCTCTTGCTATAGTAATAGTGCGCTGTATAGCATTTCAGGAGTTTGTCCACTTTGTCCCAACTCCTTGTGTGCTTGGTTTGAAGCTCATTAACATTATGCTCCTTTCAGTTTGCATGTGAGGACAAGAACACGTACATAGTAATGCACAATTTGGAAACTCATTTCCTGTGTCCATATACAGTGACTTCTCTCAATAGCAGTGCCTTGGTCTGTTTTCTGAAATTTCTCTGCTTTTCTTAAGTACAGGCCTTTAGCACTTATTTTTTGTTGTTTTATTGTAAACTCTTTAGCATTTAGCTGCTGCATCTTCTTACTTAAGAGATATTAGCATTGAAACTTTTTCTTACAGCATTTGTGTTTCAGTTTCAGCTAAACTCAATTATGATCCAGTTCCTGTCAAACTTACATAAAGGTTTGGTCTGAAATAAGCAGGACATTTAGGTAAAGATGAAGGAATGAAAAAGTCAACACATTTGATTTCTAAGATACCATTCTTTCGGCAACACTGTTCTAAATGAAAGCCAGCTACAAGACATCTAAACTACGCTTCAGAGAGGTGGATTCAGAATAATCCAACCTGATCTTTAACTATTTAATCCAGAAGGTCACGTATAAAAATACAGCATATGTGTACTAGTTACAGGGAAGGATATCCAAATTATCAGAATGCAAATCTTTGAAAGCATGAAACGTTGCTTCAGAACTTGGATTCAAGTTTGGTCATGAGGTCACCCCTGTCTTTGCATATCATCAGACTCTGAAGTCTAAACTGATTTAAAAAATCCGCAAACCCTATAGAAGGGGCTATTGTTAAAGGGGCAATTCACTGCTGATACTTCTTCCTGACGTGCTGGTTCTCAGCACTGTTGGTGGGGTCCTCTATGAGCTAAACATATCACATGAGCTACCTCTTCTTGTTTTCAGATGCTATACTGAATTTACGGGGCCTAAAAAATATATTGGATAATTGGATTGAAGCCAAAGAACACAGCCCAACTAATACAAAGGCAGCTGCTCGGAAAGATGGGTCTCTCTCCCATGCTCCATTCTTCCCCTTGGCTCAAATTGAAAATACCAAGTAAGGTGCTAAGCCTCTTTCCTGCTGTTTTAAGCTTTCATGAACTAGAAGGGAAACACCAAAGATTAATAGCCTCCTTTACGGGACAACAGCTCACTTTGGGAGAGTCAGAACCAAGCTTTGGTGTGTGATATCTTTACTGGTAAGTTAGTTTTCATACAAAGGTTTGAACTACAGAAGTCATTCCTGCGAGAGAGATGTTGCCACAAAACTGTCCTCTCTTCAAACAAAATTTGTTTCTCCACCTTGGATTTTTCTAACATTTTGCTATGATAACAGAAGAACCATATAAATCCATGTCTTCAACTTGCTCAGCATAATCTTCTTGTTAAGTACCTTAAAGGTATAATCAAATTCAACTGACAGCCACTCAAAAATACTTCCTAATAATTCCATTAACACCCTAGGACCATAAATGGATGTAGTTTTCAGAAAACAGAATGTCTGCCAAAGAGCTTTGGATCAAAAAATCATCTAGTAATTTTATTCCATATCTGGCCCAAAAAAGTCCAACAAAAAAAAAGAATTCCAAAAGACTTTCTAGTCCAGCCTTGATACTCAACTGTTTGATTGTGGTCTTTTTTTAAAGGCAGAAAAAAATCTGACCAAACTGAAGTTAACTCAGATTGAAGTGACTACTACAAGGAACAATTTGTATATAATTGATCATGGAAAAGTATGCCAGAAAGCTTGATAAACTTTCAGCCAGAGACAAGAAGTTAGATGCGTGTTTCATGCACTGAGGGTCCTTTCATAAGAACTATAGATCCCTGGTACCATCAGCTTCTAGGGTTGGTAAGGCTGTCTCAGTCACCTTGACAGCATACTTCAACAACTTTGACAAAACTTTATTAGCAACCTATTCTGGTCCTCCTTCACAGAAGTTGTTGGACATACGCATGCACTAGTTTATCAAACTTGGTTGCAGCAGGTTTTGTTTGATATTTTTTATCATCATATTCTACTTCTTGACTGTAGATAAAATTCACTTGCAGATCAGCATTCAATAGGCTGTTCTTGCCTGAGAATATTAAAGTATTTCTCAGTGTTCCTATTGCTATCTGTTCCTTGCTAGAACATTTTAACACATTTCACAAAAGGCATTTGACTCCTTAATGGGGCAGTTTTACCAGAACAAATGTAAACAACTGTTTACAACAGCCAGGGGAGCTACAGGCCTGTCAGCCTGACCTCAGTGCCAGGGAAGGTTATGGAGCAGATCACCTTGACTGCCATCACGTGGCACATCCAGGGCAACCAGGCGATCAGGCCCAGTCAGTATGGGCTCTTGAAACGCAGGTCCTGCTTGACTAACCTGATCTCCTTCTATGATGAGGTGACCTGCATAACGGACAAGGGAAAGGCTGTGGATGTTGTCTACCTAGACTTTAGAAAAGCCTTTGACACCATTTCCCACAGCATTCTCCTGGAGAAACTGGTTGTTCATCGCTTGAACAGGTGTACTCTTCACAGGATAAAAACTGACTGAAAGACCAGGCCCAGAGAGTGGTGGTGAATGGAGTTAAATCCAGTTGGCAGCTGGTCACAAGTGGTGTTCCCCAGGGCTCAGTACTGGGGCCGGTTCTGTTTAATATCTTTATGAATGACCTGGATGAGGGGATCGAGTGCACCCTCAGACAGTTCACAGGTGACACCAAGTTGGGCAGGAGTCTTGATCTGCTTAAGGCTAGGAAGGCTTTATAAAGGGACCTGGACAGACTGGATTGATGGGCCAAGGCCAATGGTATGAGGTTCAACAAGGCCAAGTGCCAGATCCTGCACGTGGGTCACAACAACCCCACACACTGCTACAGGCTTGGGGAAGAGTGGCTGCAAAGCTGCCTGGTGGAAAGGACCTGGGGATGCTGGTCAACAGCCGGCTGAATATGAGCCAGCAGTGTGCCCGGGTGGCCAAGAAGGCCAACAGCATCCTGGCTTGTATCAGAAATAGTGTAGCCAGCAGGACTAAGGAAGCAATCATCCCCCTGTACTTGGCACTGGTGAGTCTGCACCTGGAGTACTGTGTTCAGTTTTGTGCCCCTCACTACAAGAAAGATGTTGAGATACTGGAGTGTGTCCAAAGAAAAGCAATGAAGTTGATGAAGGGTGTAGAGCACAAGTCTTATGGGGAGCAGCTGAGGGAACCGGGGTTGTTTAGTCTGGAGAAAAGGAGGTTTGAGGGGAGACCTTATCACTCTCTACAACTACCTGAAAGGAGGCTGTAGCGAGGTGGAGGTCTGTCTCTTCTCCCAAGCAGCAAGTGATGGGACTTGGCAAGCTGTGCTAAGGGAGAGGTGTACATTGGATATTAGGAAAAATTTCTTCACAGAAAGGGTTATTGAGTGTTGGAACAGACTGCCCAGGGAAGCAGTTGAGTTGCTATCCCTGGAGGTATTTAAGAGACATGTAGATGTGGTGGACGTGGTTTAGTAGTGGACTTGGCAGTGTTAGGTTTATGGCTGGACTTGATGATCTTAAAAGTCCTTTCCAAACTAAATGATTCTATGAATTTATCATCTACAGCAACTTTGGTTCTGTTCATGAATCGCATTTTAAGGTTTTGGGTTTTTCTACAGAAATTGGGCACACTTAATAGAAATGAAGAACCAGAATACCAATTGGATTAACCAAGAATAGGACCTTCCAAGAATTGAGCTGATAAAACAGCTCTTTCAAGCTTTAGTTTGTATTAGCACAAGAGAACTGTTTCTAATTTTATCAGGCTAATGACAAAATTAGATACAGCCAACTAGTTCACACACGCAGTTCTGCTGAATCTGCTTTACCAGAACAGTCATAAGGATTTCTTCCCAAACTCACACAGAGAAGTTTAGCAGAGATACAGAACTATAAGCATGAAAGGTAGGAAGCAATTCAGGTTAAACCCTATGCAACTTGTTCTCTATTTTGTACTACAGAAAGAGAAATCTCAGAACACTTGCATGTAACTATTCAGTATGGAGTTCTTTTGAGCACCCATCATTCAGAAGCTTGTGAGATCTTTAAATATGAAGGTTTGTTTTCATGGTGCTTACCATGGGATTTCTTTCAGCATAACTTATGATCTAGCTCACAGTGTCCTTGTTTGAGGTAAAACAGAACCAATTTTCTTTTCAGCAATTTTACTTTCCAGTTAAGGCTCTTCTAACACTCTGAAATTAATGGCATATTTTTCAGGGTCTGCTTCCAGAGTGGTAAGACACGATATTTATAGTTAATACCAAGGAATGGTATGCAGAGATGCTCCTGCTTATACTTATTACTGTAACAGCCATGGTCAGCTAACTTTGCTGTGTGCCACGCTGGAGGGTTGGAAGCAAAAGAGCACAGAGAGGTCACACCTGTGGGGAGGTGCAGACAGCACAGGTGACCCAAAACTGAGCAACTGGGTGTTCCATCCCATCTGCCTCATACTCAGTATAAAAGCTGAGGGATCAAAAGGTCAGTTCTCTTTCTTCAATGGCAAGTGTCCAAGGACTCCTGTGTCTGCCTTTGATCCCAATACATGTATTCCTGAATCCAGTTCCTGAGTTCTGCTCCTGTCCATCACTGCATCCAGTCTGGGACTTTCCTCATGCCTGCCAGTGACATGAATATTGTGCTGGGAGCTCAACAGGTTTTGTATATATTGTCTGTATTTCATTATTTTCTTATTAAAATTATCTTTCTCTTATTTTATTAATATTTCATTAAAGTAGTTTAGTTTCTCTTCAACTCATAAGTCTCCCTCTCATTTTTTCTCTCCTCTGAAGGGTAGAGAGGTAAAGGAGAGCATCTGTCATTTGTTTTGGTGACCAGCCCAGCCCCAACCACAACACAGCAATACACATTTTTAGTATGATCTGTATTTCTTTTAAGGTGTTCAGTCAAGCAAAGAATTACTCTTTTTTAATATTATAGTCTTTAAGTCCAAAATGAATATAAAACTATGTATCGTCCTTCAAATTGTAAACTTGTTAAAGAATTAGTCTGAGCATATTTTCACATTTATTTTGGCAAAAGTAGCCAGTTATCCACCAGTATTTCACAATTGTGCAACACAGTTCCTTCCATACCACAATCCAACTCTGTATGTTTCTTGTGACCTAGTATACACAGTTATACCTTTAAAAAAAAAAAAAACACAACACCTGGAAGTGGAAGTTTTAAAAACTGTGGACATACAGCTTTTGCTAGTCTTGCTGAATAACTAGTTGATTATTAACTAGTTAGTCAGTTGGCAGCTTCAACCGTGACACCAAGTTACAAAAATCTGAGATGCCCTGCAAATGAATACTCCAAGCATTTATTACTGGACACCAAGTTTCAGTGTAAAATGTCAGGAACATGACCAGTTTTTGTCCAAAGAGTTGCTTTGTTTGGTTTTAGGTTCCCCCCCCCCCCGCCCCCGCCATTAATCTGTGTTGAAGAAAATACTCATTTTAGCTTTCAAGGTTTTATTTGCTATAAAGTTGGATTCCAAACTGTGGAGTTCAATGGTTTTGGTCACTACCATGGAAATGTGACTAGACAGGCACAAGAACTTTCTTGGATACTTTTTTCTTTTCTCCAAGCACAGCACTGGTGACAGTTTTTTCTAAATTTAGATATGTACCTGGAACTAGAACCTTGTCTTTTCAAATCAGATCTCCCTCCACATTCTCCTTGGCATCCCTGCACAAAGATTAACCTACCTCTTCATGATGAAGAATACTCTTGGAAGACAAATAATATAATTCTGTAAAAATAGTTTAATTTATTCTAAAAATTGGCACATCAATGAAAGATTCCTCTGAAAAGATTCTATTCTTATGAAATGTAACATCTCTAAAATGTTAAAGTTCTCAGTTCTGAAGTGTATGTCACTTACAACTGCTCCACATCACGTACAAAAAAGATGCAACAACCAGGAAGCAGCAGCTTTCAGCAAGCACTAATAAATAGTTCCAGTGCTTCTGATATTAATAGTTCTTCCCCAATAGCACCAGAGGTAATTGCTACAAACTAGTGCTGGTATTTATTAACAGCAGGCGTAATAGGGCTGAACTCATGAGAAACCAGGTAAATGTACTGTCCAGAATTCTTTTTTAAAAAGTTAGGCTTTGAAGAGGGGAAAAAAAAAAAAAAAAGGTATGCTTGGATAAAAATGCAGGCAGAGATATCTAGTCCCAGCCAAACTGAAAGACACCACAAACCACATGTTAATCACCTACATAACATAAAAAAAGCTGTATGTCAAATGCATGCAAATAAAGTGTCAAAGCCAACAATGAAAATATTGATGTGTTTCTACTTGCTAACTGTAAAGATTATTAGAAGTGCCACATAATTCACTCTTATTTTAAAAAATAGAAAAATATGAAAAACATTTACTTTAGTTAATGAAGAAAATCTAGACCAGTGCAATGTGAACTACAACAGTAATTCAGTGCTTCTTCTAGTTAAAGGCATTAGTTTGGTATATTTTCATGGTTTTACTGTGTAATGTGATTAAGCCTTACTCAGATGATGACTTTCTTACTTGGGACATGCTACTGTGAACACTTGTCAGTTCAAGTCCATGCTACCCAAATGAAACATAAGAATTGGGAGGGGAAAAAAAGTTAAACAAGTGATATATTAGAAAAAAATAACAAAGCTGATTGTCACATTTTGAAACTATCATTTTAGCATGTAAGCATTTAAAGTTATTCATAAATACAAAATTTAGTAAACTTATAACCACTATAAAAACTTGTAGATTTTAACTTACAAATTCAACATGTGCATTTAGACATCCGGACAGTAGCTTATAAAACACATTCTGAAGGCAAACAACAGCAGTATACAGCCCTGTTCTCTCCTCATAGACACGTCTTTAAACAAATTTCTCAGCCAGCCTGATCTGCATTACAAACACCTTGAAAGGTTATGACCATCAAGGATTTTAAGCCACTTATTCTGTTTTCTTTGCCTGTCTTTTCTTAACACCATCACGGTGCTGTTCAGAAGACCGGTCACAGACTGAAGAGCCATTGGAAGATGTGGCACCTTCACCCTTCACTTTGGATGGTGTCTTTTGCAAGCCAAAGAACATATGGCCTAATGCAGCCTCAATGGGAGCAAATGGAGAAGTTGCAGATCTTGTCAACATCATTGTTACCTATGAAGAACAAGGATCAAGTTACAATGAAAGTTTTAACAATTTCACAGTGACTGAAAACAAGTTCAAAGCTGAATCAATGTATGGCATTTCTAACTTTCTACACAAGCATGAGGCCATGCCAGCAAGAACAGAAATATGTTCATTTTAGATTGAATTGATCAAAGAATGCCTTTCTTTCTGACCTGTACCCTTCACACAGCTATACACAAACAACGTACACAAGAAACATTCTATGTATGTTTACTAAAATCATCCTAAAAGTAAACCATATTTAATGTCATACAACTAAGGTGAAGAGCAATATTTATGTGTAAGTTTTGTGCCTTGTTCAAACTGAAAAACTGTAAACAGAGCAGCTACTTCCATTTAAACTGAAAGAATGCAATGTGCAAGCACTTAAATATATACGCACAGCCAGACCTTAGTTAGAATTCCAGGCAGCTATACTCATTCAATAAAGTTGAGGTTGGCAGAGATTTAGGTGGAAATTCCTTAGAATACATTACTGGGAATCAGGATAGAAAAAGCTGCTTTGTAGATCCAGGTACTGGGCAAGCTTATATTGCAACAGTTTCTGCAGTTTTCAGACACATGAAAGGTTTCTAAAATAAGACACTACTACAGAACTATGCCAGACCCACAACTGTTGCTCTATTAGTTAAGTGGGTGCTCAAGCTCCTGATTGCCAGGACAACCACCATTTTAAGAACTTATTCACTTCAGTGCAGCCTGAGAGCCAGCTTCTGAAGACAGCTGTGATTTTTCGACTTCCAGAATAACATTCCTTTCCTTCTCCATTCCCAGCATCCCCAGTTCAACAATGCCTTTATTGGTTTAGGTGGAGAATTGTGACTATCAGCTTTAAGTCTTGGCTCCCTAAAGCCATTTCTCTAGAATTAAACTTGTCAGCTATGTCACAGAAAGGTGACTGGCAACCACCACTTTAAGACATTCTCTAGTCTGTGGAACAGCAGCTCTGAAGCTCTTAAAATTGCCAGACTTCTGCTAACACAGAGACTACATTTTCTTATTAGCTAATAATCCTGAAGACAGGCATCATCCTGGAAATGAACAAGACTGGAGGGATTAAAGGATTCAACAGAGAAGTAGTATCTATTTTATTATAAAAGTAGTTACAGCTACTTCAAAATGGTTTTGACACACTTTCTTTTACCACCTGAAAATTTATGTTTCCAACAGTTTAAGCTAGATGAGAACCGAGATGGCTTGTTTTGCAAACCCACAGATGACTGCACAGGTACAAGGCAGGCATTAAGTAGCTAGCAAAAGGCAGAGAACAGGAGAGTTTCTACAAACAAGCTTTGTCTGAGATTATCAACATACAAGCCTGGCATATCGACTATTGGGTGCCAGAATTCCTGATTTTTTATTTTTATTTCCATACATTGAACAGTATCAGTAACAGAATAGGTCTTCTGTTCTGCTTCTGTATACAAGACTGAACAAAGGTTTAAGACCTCAACAAGAGCTGGCCTTCCTATCCAGAAGCACGCATTCAAACTTGTGGTAGAATGTTTGAGGGCATATTTTTTGCTCTGAAATAATGAAATAAAGTATTTACTGTTATTCAGTTACTTGCAACACCTTCACACTCTTACCTTGGAGACCACAAGAAAGACAGTGTATAAAAACATAAGGTTGTGTCTTGCTATGGGCAAGTACTGGCTGTGTTGCAGGGTGAAAAGAACTGCTCCTATCAAAGTCACCTTCACAGGGCTGGAAATCAAACAAACAATGTTAACTTCTCTTTTGTACTTCACAGTGAAAGCTGCCATGGCCTGCAAAGCAATAAATGTTAGCATGCCAAAGAATTATTTCTGAATAGAACTAATGAAAACTTGTTGTAACAGTTACAAGGTCCCAAATCTAGCTGCTATTAAATTAAGACTTTCACTTTATATAGTATTACTATGCTTTCTGTCCATTGTATGGATAAGCATCCAGTTCAGCACTACTTTACACACCCAGCAAACTCATGTTTGAGAAATCCTCCTCAAATCAATGCATCTATTCAGACTCCATATGCCACCTTGCTCCCCTTCTCCTCTCCCAATATATTTTACTGAACAGTTAAATGAAAGCTTACACTACTCAGAATAGACTTAAAAATAGGTTACTCTCCCATACTCCAGGTGGTAGTTACTCCAAGGAGTTGCTTAAGGTCTTGAAGAACAACTTAGACCAAGTCTCAGTCCATTGTGACACTCCACCAGTTCTAGGGCTGTAGTAAGCTTATACTTGACTTGAGCCAGGCCTATATTACAGGTGTTTCCAACACCACTGTGTTGACTTGAGGCATGCAAAGATTTCCATCTTCTAGCTATCTTCATTGTGGTGGTAAATCCCTTGCTAGGTATGCAGTCAGAAACAAGAGAACTTTGGTCAGTTATCTAAAGTCGCCTGAAGAGAGAGCGCTAACATACTGGCAAAAAAAGTCTGCGCATTTCTTAATCTGCATCTAGATGTGACATACAGATGACATTCCCATTATCACAGAGCATCTAGCATAGACAAATTCTTCACTGTCTTTTCACTAACTCTGAGATTTACTCTAACTTTCTGCTTAGGAAGTCCAAAAAACAATTCTGTGTATACAAGCATCTCATCCATTTGCAGATGTTTTATCCATTTAACTTTGTAACTTACTTCTACTTCATATTTTTAAGCTTAATATATTAAACAGAATTTTAAAAAACACTTTGAGTTACTTTGAGCCACATCCACCCTGGAAAAAGAGAATATATGCAAGTGCTGCCACAGTCATTGCTCTAGTGTTGCACCTCTAAGTACAGTGTTATTTGGGTTTAAAGTGCTATTATTGACAGTGACATCTTCCTTCTGGAAGTTTGCTTTCAAGACTGCAAGCACTCAGGCACTGACTGAGGGAGGGAAATTGTAAATACCTGGAATTTCAGTAAAAGCCAACAACTAACATAAGCCTTAAAAAGTTGAAATATTTCCAAAGGGAAGGCTACAAATTTCTCTTCTGTTATTCTCTGTTGCTAAGAGTGGGTGCAGAAAAAACAGATAACTTCAAAATAAATAAATATTATTTCTAAAGACTTGTGAGTAACACGAGAAAGACCCAACGCATTTTAGGGAATTACCACAATGAGCTTATCTTGACTTACAACAGTAGCTTATGGCTTTCTAGCCTGTCTCAATTCTCTTTTTACTGTACAGACTAAACTGGGAGCTATGTAATATTCCCATTCTCTGCTTCTGCAAGAGAAGTAACATCTTCTATCTTGCAGTACATTTTTGCCATACTGAATAACCAGTTTGAACCTTCTCAAATAATTGATATCTATAGAGGAAAACAGTACTGGCAGAGAAAGAAAAAGGGACAATGCTCAAAGGAAGCCATCTTGGTGATGCTCAGAACACGCACCAAAATGCAGACTTCACTTGCATACTTCTGGTACCACTGTCCTTTCATTTTGGATAGGAGACTATGTCCCTGTAAGACATAATACTGCTTTCCAGGAACTTCCTACTGACTTAATACTGCTTTCCACCAAATAATTTTTGTTGGCTCTTCTCCCCATCTGGTGTTCTTGTGCTGTGAACCTAAAATGACTACAACCAATCTTCCACAAGATACACACCAAAGCATTGATTACCAACATTTCCTAATGCTTTTTTTTTTTTAAATCTGAACCCCTAAAATTGATTGTCACAGAGCTAACAAAATAACAGTTAATATGTTGCAGTCTTTTTTTAAAAAAAAACAACTTACTAGGACATCTTCAGTAGCTCATTGGTTTCAGGTTTCCACACTCCTCTCACCAGCTGCTCAAAGTTGGAAATTAGGCCACCACCAGCTCCTGAAATTGCAGAGATTTATGGTAAGTTCCCACGGCCTGCTACCACTACTGCTCAACCTATTATTGCTCCCAACAAAACTCATTACACCAGGTGCCAAACATGGCACCCAAAGCTCAAACAGACTAATCCAATCTTTTATATACGCATGACAAGCAACTGACATGAAACCTCAGAGGTTTAGTTACTTAGCAAGAACCTCAGGTTCACCTTTAGGTGATAGCATCTGAACAGATTCACTCATTACCACCAACAAATGCCTGAATTGCCAAAGTAAATCTTCACAGAGGCTTATATTGTTCCTTTCTTTATGTTGTCATATAAGTATAGAGTGTCTCTATAAAGTACGAGGACCCTTTGCGAGAAAAGGTGGATATGTATTTTTACATTAAAAGAAGGCAAGACATAAGGTGTTAGACATTCTGACCAAATCAGTATCATAGCCTGGGAAGAAAATATATTAGACCATCACACTAACACATATTGTTTCCCAATGCAGAACAGCATCAAGCAAATAGAAACAAGAGCTGCAGTACTACTTTCTGAAGTCGTTCTTAACATTGTGACTACAAATACAGCTGCTACAAAGGTAGCTTCCAGAGTCATACTCCAAACAGCAGGCAGGCAAGAAGAAACATATTACCCGTGTTTAAAATCAGGTAATGGTTGCAACCCAAAAAGTTAAGAAAACAAGTTCTCTTCTTCAGTCACACACACAGAAACCAGCTCTAAGGAAACACACTGTTGGAAAGTTTTGTAATAACACTGAAGCTACACAGGAGATCTATTTCTTTACTGCCATCAACTGCCCATCCTGTAAGTCCTCACAAGACTTTCTGAAGGGGTAAGATGAACTTCCCTCAGTCATCCAATGTCACCCTTAATCCATGCAGAAGAACTGCTGCACAGGCTTTTCCCTTGAGGGCATAACAGACTGTATTAGGACTATCACATCCAGCAGAGGAAGGAATGGTACTACACTTATGCTGAAGGTCTAGCCATTTAAATACTACTCCAAAACATCACATCCTATCAGAACAAGATGTTGTGCATGTTACCTCTGGCCCAGCCCACAGCTACCATGACAAGCCAGGCATCTTTGAAGTGACTGTCTGCATGTGCAATGCCAGCCGTTATCTTCCAAGTCCTAGTCACTTCTTTCATTCCTGCAACCAGAAGTCGAAGAGGCAGAAAGGCAAAGCACCGGTAGAATGTGTCTTGTGGGCAGTAAAACACAAGGTACCTGAAAATCATGAGAAAGCCCATTAGCCGCATTCAAAAGTTTTTACTAAGGAATTAACTTTCTAATAACCTTTAAAGATATTTTTGGAATCTGTCTAGCAACACATGATATATTACTGATAACTCACTGTCTTGTATGGTAGATACATTGGAATAAATCTGAAATGCTTTTAAGTGTGTTTGAGCTCTTGCACCTAAATCAAACTTTATTTGAAATTGTTCTTACTGACTCATTGTCCCAGAGAAGGATCCACTGAAGTACATAAGAAGCAGCTTTAAATTTTACCAACTGTTCTACAGCTCACATATGTTTTTATAATTCAAATTATTAAATTAGTGTCTGGTTTGGGGTTTTGTGGGTTATTTTGTGATTGGCTGGGGTTTTTTTTGGTTCGGTTTTTTATAGCATTACAACAGGGTGGTAAGTTGCATGCTTACACCATGCTTTCATACTGATAGGTACATGGAATTACATAACTTCAGCAAGAATGCCTCTATTAGTTAGTGTCATGCCAGATGAAATGCAGAGCTATTTTCAAACACATTTCACATCTTAGTAACCACCAATTCTAGCTTTTTCAGCTTGCCAATTACAACCTTGTTTCTTTTTTCAAAGTGTTGAACGCAAAATACTCAAAATTTAATATCTTACCTACTTTCTTTTAAAAGAAAGTAAAGTTAAGGATGACTAACAATGAAATCCTAAACTGACAGTAAATTTTAAAAGATGAGGTTATGTGGCGTTATATTGTATTTCTTCAGTCATAAACAAAATTCAGCTCTCACAGAAATTCAAGGTCTTGGAAAAAAATTAAAAAATAATCAAGTATCTAGATTATTTCAGCACAGGAAGAGTAACAAATAAAACCAGAGAAAGCCTTTGAAAGGTGATCAAGGTACTTTTTAATTTAAAAAAAAAAATAAAATACCAAAACCAACCCATACTTGCCTGTTGGTTTAGGCTTCTGAGCTTAATCCTGTCTACCAAGAATTTCTGAAGGCTGTATCCTTCCCCTGTTTACTCAGGCTGTGGGGCAGAGACCCCTCATATCTAGTTTACTTCATTAGAACTACTAGCAGACACCACAACTAGGAAGAGTTAGAAAGCAGGACATGACATGGTTTCATCATGTATCCCTGTCTGGCCCCCCTCCAAAAAAAAAATGCTTATCCTTTACACCAGAATGCCGGGAAGCTTCATCCACAGAAAGAGAAATTTTTGCTAATGTCCTGTTCTAGTTATATGTTTGCTTTTGCTGCAGTGGATATCATACCTTGCCACTGCAAACTTCTAAAGCTTCTCTTCAAGACCTGCCAGAAACAGAGCATGCAATAATCTATTCCTCAAATAGAAGTTATTTGAATTTACATTAATAGCCAAGTACTGGTCCAGTGTTAAGTTTTAGCTCTACTTATATTCCTTTCATTTTCTCCTATTGTCATTGAAAGTGTCATTGTCTTTGTATACAACCAATCTTCAGTTGATATGAATTCAAGGATGTATAGAGAGCATGTACTATAATACCTACTGCAGATAGCCATTTAAGCCATGTACTCAACAGACAACAATACCCATAATTAATTTACAACTGCAGAATGTGTGTTTAAGACCCTGAGTAACGGGTAACTGGATTGGACCTTGCATTGCTAGCCCATCACGGTATTTTTGCCTGTAACTTCTGCTAGCAGCAGTTGCTAACAGTAGATGTCGCTGCCCTACTGACTATTTAGGAGCATTTCTCCAGTGCAGCACAATCTCTTCTGTTTTCCAGTTTTATGTATGGCTTGGGGAATTTCATTTCACATGATTTGAGACCAGGAATTGAAGTCATTATACTCATGAAGAGAGGACTCTGTAAAACTGGAAGCTTAAAAGGTTTCATAACATTCGCAGTTCCTCATTAAAAACTCATTTTTGTGCACAGCAAATCACATTTGACCACGTTAAGTTCAACAGAAATCATGTTCTGTTTACATGTACTCCTAACTCATGTAATTTGTTAAAACAAGCAGTTGTGTTGCCCACATCGCAGTTGTGTTGCCCACATCAGACTAATATGAATCATAAGCAGATTCTATAAGCTTTGTTAGTACTGCACTATTTATCCCACATCATTCCACTGATTTGTCTAAACAAAATCTTTCTGCATCTTCCATTGTAATGTGAAGACCACAAGACTAATATATAGATACACACAGCTAGACACTTACTTTCATTTTAATGAATTTCCAATTATAGAACCTAAGGGGCTACAAGGAACAGATGCTAAAGGTATTCAAGCAGGTAAGACTCTTCTAAAAGAGGAATTGTAATTTATAAATTCAAAACCACACTGCTTCAAGAATTCTGTAAAGTTTGAGGGTGTCTTCAAAGATCACTTTCTGTAACAAATGAAATCCACTGAAATTTATATGAAAATAACACCAGTGCTTTTTTTTTTTTGAATTCCAAGACAGGCCAAATTGCTGCCCCATTCACATACCTCACTTCCCATTCAGCTCTCTACTGTCTTCTACTACAACACCCATCCATTTGGGGAAAGGGCAAAAGAGAAAAAAAAATTATGTCAGGAAGCAGAAACTAGAGAACAGGAAAGAAGATCCGTGTCCTAGATCCCCAGTTACAGAAAACTTAAAATCTCTTACATCAGTCAGGTTCTGGCCTTCAAGAGCTACTGCTGAAAAACTAGACTACTTTTAGGATTTCCCTATATCCAGAAAAGCAGTAACTGAAGCCCACTTTATTCCAAAATAATATTTTCAGGAATAGACTAGTCTAGTGACTAAGCATTTCATTATATAGCAAGAGTTGCTCTTAGAAGCATTTTATTTCTGTCGAAAAGGACCATAACACCTATTTTGCTGCAGTGACTTTCTGGATGAAGAGACAGCATCCAAATCCATAACATTTTTAACCTGAGCTTCTGATTTACATGGACGTTTGATGGTATAATCTCAGTTTACAGCTTCCTCAGAACCATTGCTACTCATCTAACTCAATTGTGGCTGCTTACCAGACTGAAGATGCCAGTAGAATATTTGTGCCCTTTGCCAGAAAGGCTATGGGAGGTTCTGCAAGCATCAAGGAAGACAAAACTGAACCACCAAAGCAATAAAGCATAGCACTAAACCAGCAGGCAATTGGACTTCGGACTGACACTTCCGCAGCTCCTGAAACAAAGGGAGAAGATGCATAAATAGAATAAACATTTGAGAATCACATCGTGCTTTATAAGTCAGTAATTTTCGAGTCATGCAGTTCCATGTTGTTCCTTTAGGTAATGAAAAGTCCTGCAGAAATCTGTAGGGTTTCACAGGAAAAGTATTCAGAAATACAAACCTTAAGAGTACCTTGACTGAAGCATACTCTATTTGAATAAAAGTGAAAGATTGACATTGTGTTCTCTAAACGTCTTTCATGGGTTGGTTTAGCGTAACAAGAAAAGCTTTCAGAGCATGGCTGAGAGGTGTCATTGTTAATAATCTGACAAAGATACACAGTAACTTTCAAATTTATATTAAAAATACACAAGTAGCTTTGCTGACCTAGACAGGAATGGTATTGGTAACTTTTGGGGGTTATTCTACAAATTCTATTTCTGCTTTTGAGTATTCATAAATCCAAGGTCGCTCTTTGTCTTTTTCCTCATAACGCCCTGCTAACTGTGTTTGCTGACCAAAATGAAAGCAGTATCCAAAACCATTATTAAATAGTTTCACCTGCAATCCTGAACAGAGAAAAAAGGTTACCTGAAGCCATAATAATGAATGTAAGTTTCCCTTCTTATTAAAAGGTTCATAGTTTGATTTATGTTGTTATCTTTAAAATGAATTATCCCTTTTAAAATGTAACTGAACTATGCCAAAAGACTACTCAATATCAAAAGATTATGCTGGAGGTAATGGGAAGCCCTAACCAGTTTCAGGGGGAAACAACATTATCAAAGCCAGAAATATCCTCAAGTAGTAGTTTTGACTGTTTCCTTCCACTTCAAAAGTTCAATGTTGCCAAAGCTTCCCCTTTACACAGGTGCAGAGCTCTGTTTGCCTGAACTAGTTTAATTTTCCATAGTCCAAAGGCTGAAGTTCACAAAAGCAAAGATGAAACCTAGTGTCTGAGCCAAAAATTAAGTTTGGCATGTTTGCAATTCAGAGGAGAAGCTTTAGGTGTTTCAGGTACTTCTGTGGGAAAAGAAGCTTCTTACTGAAGATGAGAAGCTCAAATGTATCAAAGAGAATACATCACTCCCAATATAATTCACTTTATTCAACAGTATTAACAAGATTGTTCCAGTTTTAGTACTGGTACAGCTATCACATATCCCAGCACGATCTAAATTCCCACATAACAGCCAATTTACAAAACCAACCACTCCTAAGTATTACAGAATGTCTGAATATAAAATAATACAAAATCTTTTTTAACTATTGCATAATTTATTTTCTGTACTGCAATAGCTGATATTCCAAGTCAGTTATGGTCTACTTTGTTATTGCTTATTACTTCTTCAAAGTAGCTATCAATTAATCTTCACGTGCATAAAATTTAACAGTAGAAAATTCTAAAACCTGCTAATGTTACTTAAGAGCAAAAGTGAAAATATAAAGTGTGCCATTACATCCAGATCCCATATAACTGAATGTGGACCTATTTTCACCAACATATTTGAAAAGGGTATGACATTTGCAGAATATTAATGGTTTGTGCTTACTACATTGAAGTTTCCTCACTAAAAAAGTATCTACAAATACTGACAGCCATTGCATTCAGAAAAAAAGCAAAATTATATTAAGTAGACACTCACTGGTCCAAAGGAATTACAGTAGCTTCCTTCCCTCATATAATTATTTTTTTGTTCGATTGCACACCCTCATTAAAAGTACTACTATATACTTACTTCAGCATGAAAGGACTGGATTCCTTTTCTTGCAACAAGATAATATCCGACCGCCATGTTTGGTAGTAGTCTCTCTCTTGAGTAACTCCACTAAATGCTGCTGTGGCATTATACCACAAAGGGACCGTATAGAGAAGAAACACCCCCAACTCTACAGGACAATGGGAAAACCCAGCTAATGGAGGTAGCCAGTGTAAGTCACAAATTACAAGGGAACATGTGCTGAATGGAACTGGGAAGTATTGCTAGTAGATCAGCTGTTCCATTATGCATGCACAAACTAACTCCTAGACAGACGTAATACAGAATGTAATCTGCACAGTAATCTGGTCTTGGAGTGAAACTAGCAGCCAGATCATGGCAGGAGGTTCCACATCCAAGAACTGTCAGCCTCCAGACCAGGTTTTAAAAAAATAATCTTACACCTCAGACATCCATTATTAGGTGGGTGTGCACCAACGTCTCTTTCATTAGCACGAAGCTTCTCACCTTGCATTAGCAGAGAAGTAATCTTCTTAACATCTCTACTGGTAGCCTCCATCAGAATATCAAACTACTTCCTCCTGCGCCATAAAATGCAGCATGACTGAGAGCTAGCTAACAAACTCAGCTGCTTCTTCACTTCAGCAGGTGTTCAGTCAGATTAATAACATAATGAAATTTGAATTTACCACGTTGTATTTTATTTTTCATGCACACTGACACTGACTGCAGTCAATGAAACACAGCTACTAATGACGAGTTTTAAGGAAAAAATGGAAGATTCTCATGTATCAGGTTTGAAAAGATTTAAAGTGATTTCTGTTGTACATTTGACATCATTGTTTCTAGTTCAACTTGCCTTCTCTCCTACAAACTTTGTGAAAATAATTTCATGATTTTTCACTTCCTCTACTAAAGGCCAGATAACAAAAACACTTTTAAACATAAAATTTAATGAAATATTGGAGTTTTTAAATTAGTTAGGTATCCGTTTTCTTTTCAAATCCATTTGCCTGCCTTTCAGCAATCACCCTTTCTCCACTCTTCCCTTTGCCCACAACTAACAGCAATTGGTTTCCAGTTTTGAGGACACACACAGGAATTGCTATTATCATTATTATTATTACCAGATAGCCCCCTATGAGCAAGTTCCACAACAAAGCACTTAAATTTATTCATTAAGCTACTAGGTATAAAAGGACAAGAGACTGGTAACTACTGGACTTCAGCATTTTTCTGTTGGTCAACATTAGACTTTTCTTGGCTCAAACACCAGTATTTAACAATTCATACCTGCTTTCTAATAAGGAATACAACCAACATAGAAGACAGAGGCAAAAATTGCTGATACTAATTTAACGCATATCTTGGCATTGCTACCCAAATTACATATGGGAAGTAACCTTTAAGAAAATAAACTCAATTTTAAGTGGGTCACATGTTTTGAAACAAGTGGTCATTTGTCATCTGATGCAACCAGTAAAACTAATGAGGCATCATACAACCATGCAGAATATGATCAGCCAAAAGGCCACTAGTCCTACAAATGGTATATTCTAGAAAATAAGATAAGGTTTCAAAAGGCAATGACTACTGTTGAATACAGTTTTAAATGTTGTTTCTAGACAATAGTAATAACAAATGTCCCCAGCAAACTTTTCTGGCAGTAGGATAAGATCTGCTTTAACCTTTCCAACATGTACCAAATGGGCAACTAGGAATACATACCACAAAGAGCAAAGCAGAAGGACTTGTAGAAGTTTTTCTATCAGCTCTATTCAATTATACATATAATGAATTAAGCTAAAGGATTTAAAGAGTCAGATTTAATTTAGTAAAACTATGTCAAAAAACTTACTTCTCTTCAAATCATCAGAATCATGTCACAGAAAATTTGCAAGAACTAAACCAGCACATTTCTTCCAAATATGACACGCCCTCAATCCTCAACAACTTTTGCTGTCCCTCCATCCCAAGAAAAGAAAATTGCCAGTTCTACAACTGACAAGAGTTACAAATAGTGCATTTGGTTTTTTTAAGAATTGCTTAACCAAGAACTCTCAGTTTAACACATGTGGAAAGCAACATGTTGGTTGTCAGTGCTGTAGTTCATCAGTTCTCACCAGAGAGTAAGAAAATCTAGTTAGAAGGACTGGAGTCCCAGTCAGCATGCACCCATTCATGATGCAAATACCCACACTGAACCTTATTTTAAGCAGTGCAGGGGGGTGGTATTTTCATGAGACAGTAATCTGGGATAAAACAAACCTGTCTCTGACTTGACCACACACTTTCTATATCAGCCACTTGAGGTTACCCAGTTATCTCCCTGTGACACATAGCTACCGTTTGAGTTTCCAAAAAGAATACATAGTAATGCCTACAGAATATTAATCAATGGTAACATATCCATCCTAAGCAGTTCATAATAACTGCTATTTCAGTTATGATTTAATATTCAGTCCAAACTGAAAGTGAGCAACAGACCAGGATGCTGTCACCCAAACTACAGTTACTAATTCAAAGCATTAGAGGATACTCAAGAGTTCTGAACTTTCCAGCTATTGAGCAAACAGGAAAAAAAAAAAGTTATCAGCATAGATCTTACCAGACTTCTGACAGCACTGCCATTTTCCAGAAGTGCGTTCTCACTAAAGCTGCTAATGCTAGCAAATCAAGAGACTCGTTTCATCCTGATGTTTAAATCAGTGTCCATTCCAGAGGAAAGTTTAAAAAGGTAGTGCATGATAGTGCCAAATACCTTTAGACAGAAAGTCCCTTTTTGAATGGAACAGTTATACTGAACAATGCCACAAGTCAGCACCCAGAAATAATTTTAGCAGTAGCAAAAAAATTTGGTGAAGACACTAGCATACATAAGCATTTTATAACAGCCTTCACAGTTTGCTAAGTGCACTTACTCAGCAGAAGTAAAAATTCACCTTGACACATTTAGGAAGGGACCAAGGAATAGCTCTCACTAAACAAACAGCACAGAGCCTCAAAAACATGAAGCAAGCAGAAGCTCCTAAATCTGCAGTATCATCCTGAAAGCCACCTTAGTTTCCTACACATTTAATAGCTGGGACGCACAGTTGCTGTCATTGTCCTAAGTTACTCCACAAGTAGTTATTCTAAATATTAAAACAAGGCTAGTCACCACATTTGTGACAACTAAAGTAAGCTTGGAGTAGTGTCATCACGCGCACTCATGCAAAATCCAGAATCCTGTTACAGGTAGTGAAAAGTTTCCCTAATTTAATTTTACTGTCTATGGGTACAATGTGAAGAGTCACTAACACACAACCTGCCCATTACATTTCCAAGCTATGTTTCCTACTGGATAGAACTGCCTTAACAGCTTCCTGCATAACCAGAGCATGTGAAAAATATAAACTCATGAGTTGAGCAGCTCTCCTCTCAGATGCAATACCTGACAGCAAGTCCCTGGCCTGCATTCCTCCTCTGCGTAGAATGGTTTGGGTTGGAAGGGACCTTTAATGACCATCTAGTCCAACCATAAACCTAACTTCAGGGGGGTCAGCGCTTTTATTCTTGGGACTTTTTAAATCTTAAGCTGCAAAAAGGTTTTCAGCAAAACTCCTGGCTAATTTCACCAGTGCCTCTAGTTTAGAGAGGGCAAGAAAAGTTCAGCTGGGCACTTCCAGTGTGGTTTCTGCAGCCAATCAGACATTGTTTTCTGCCAGGCAGACTAATGAAGACTGCAGATGATCTTATCTGAACACTTACGGACTGGCCAAGAACATCTGAATTTTGATGCCAGTAGAGCAGGAGGCAGTGGCAGTGCAGGAGAGGCATGCGGCCCCCCCACAGCACCTCTCTGTACAACCCGAAACTTTTGCTTGCAGGGCTGTCGCTCCAGAGGCGACGAGAAGCGCTGACAAACCTCTCGCTGCACCAAACTACCTGAGATTTTGTGGGAGTACACGCAGGCACCCAGGTTCAGCCACCCACCGTCATTAAAAACAAAGTCCAAAAGTAGCGGAGCAAAAAACACCAGCACTCTCTAACATTTTGCGAGCTGGGCGGGCATCGTGGCATAAGACCCCCAAAGTGTTCTAACACCCTACCCCAGCCGAGACACCTGCAGGCCCC
>NW_009648902.1:230421-237961 GCF_000708025.1 Charadrius vociferus
GGTTTAGAATGGATATTAGATATTTCTTCACAGAAAGGGTTATCAAACATTGGAACAGGCTGCCCAGGGAAGCGGTTGAACCACCATCCCTGGAGGGGCTTAAAAGGCAAGTAGACAAGGGGCTTAGGGACCTGGTTTAGTGGTGGTTTTGGCAGTGTTAGGTTGATGGTTGGACTTGATCTTGAAGGTCCCTTCCACCCTAGACTATTATTCTATGATTCTATGTGGTCTTGCCCGGGTTGATTTCATCTGTTTATCACCTGCCTAATAATTACTGAGGGTATTCATGTATACCACATCCCAGTCAGACCTCAGCAGAAACCCATTTAGTACATCTTTACATCCAATTTTAGCAAAGGCCAGTTAGCTGTTTTGCCTTCTAAAAGTAAATCGCTAACCAGTTTTGCATCAATCCTACAGTATTTTCAACAAAGCTAGTTTGATCATGAGTGTCCCAAGCAAAACATTATCAAAGGCCTATGAACTCCAAGATACACAACATGTGCGTCTTCTTTATCCACCAGACTGGCTAATTTGTGATAGAAGGATAGTACATTGACATGACACTGTTCTTGATGGATTCATGTTAGGGCTTGTTCATCTCCTCATTTTTTCAGCATATTAACTTTTTTTTTTTTTCTCTGGGGATGGAAGTTAAGTTTACTGGTTTCTTTGGCTGTTTTTCTTACTAAAGAAAAGCACTATTTTTGCCTTTTCCAATAAATTTCCACAAGCTGGTGAAGAAAGCTGTTAACGGCTCTAAGATGTACATGCTGTGTGGTGAAGTTAATTAAGCTAAGCAATCTGAAAACTTACATCTTCCTCAGATGCTCTTAAACTTGGGTTTTGCCTGCTAAGTTCACGAAATAGCTGGCATAAATGTAGGATCATTTTTGGAAAAAGGTTGATGCAGGGAAAGATAGCAAACACCCGATTTTTTCCCAGAATAACTTTCCCTTACCATGAATAGTAAGACAGTCTTTTCATTGATTTTCCTCTTACCAGTACCATATTGACAGAATAAGTTCCCCTTTTTCTCAAGGACTCTTCCTTTCTGTTTGTCCAGTGACTTGTTTTCTCCCTGGTGCTTATGCTATATCCTTGTGCCTGGTTTCTCTTTTGTGAACATTTCCATCCTGCGTTTCATCTACATGAAGAGCTCATGATTTAGCCAGCGTATCTCTTACCAGTCTTGTTATTAACATTTCTAATTCTCATTTTCTGTTGTGCTTATGTGCAACATGGAAACTGCATGTTGTTTTCTTAGAGCAGAATATTGCTTTCCCACAGTTGATAGGTGGTAAAACATAATAAATTAGTAAACTGCATTCTCTGGAAGACATCAGTTCAGTATCATTTTGTTCCCCACTGAACAGCAATATGTGTCTATGTAGCTGCAGCAACAGAGGAGTTACTAACAGGGTTTTATACCACGTAGCGATTCTCAACCCACAAGCTAGACTGCTTCTACTCCTTGCAGTACTGTTTTATTCCCACTGAGTGGCATCAGGTTCATTGCTAGAAAGTGAAAAGTATTCAGACTATCTTGTGTGTGACCATAAAAGGAGAGGGAGAGAAATAAAATGGCAATGACGACAACAAATCTATAGCGGTATGGAAGAACACCTTAATTTGGGCCAGCAATGTGTTGTGCCTGATGGCGATGTCAGCACTGCAGCTACCACCGTGTCTACAGCTCATGTAGATACACCCGAGTTCTCTAAAATACCAGCAATGATACCACTACCAGTGCTATCAGGTAGCAGATTGGCAATAGCTACCTGAATCTTTAGTCATGTCCTCAAATACATACTAAATCCTCTTTCAGGGGGTCTTCACCTGAAGCATTGCTTTTCAAAGCAGAGCTAGTTAGCGTGAAGGTGGATCTCCACAAGCCACCCTTGAGCGGTTATGTGAAAAATGTGCGTTAACTGACACAGCTAAACTAGAAAGAAGTTCTGATGGGTTTTCTACCTCCAGCACCAGTGGGAAATAAAAATAGCAGTTTCTCGAAGTTTGCTGAAAACCAAGGAGAGATTCCTGAGACTTCTGTGCATGCAGGGTAGTGTCTTAGCATAGCATAAGACAGAGGAACCCACCAGAGAGAAATCAGATCAAGGAACACAGTCTGTGTAATAAAAGTAGAGTAGCAAGAGAATTTAAAGTTGGTCATTGATTTTCCAGATGTCCTAGATATTTCAGGAACAATTTAAAGATAACAGAGGATAAGCACCTCTGAAATAATCCTCTTCACCCTTGGACCAAATATGCTGATACTGAGAGAACTGTGGCAGCATGAGAGGATGGTATTAGTGTGTAAGCTAGGTGCACTTTTGTGTTTGAGTGTTACACAATTTTTTGTGTCTTGCTGATTTTGAATAGGAAGAACAGATACCTGTTCATTTCTTGTGGATAGGCTAATAGAAATAGCTGAGCACACTGTGCATATGGAAAATTTTAAAATGGACTGTTTAGTATCCTACTCTGTTGTATGACTGTAAAGCTCAACACAACAACAAAGCACAAACCTGAACTGACTCTCTTGCCCAAGGAGTGTTAGCATGACCTTAAAAAAACCCACTCTAGACACCTGCTAATTAGCTAACCAGCTTCCATGTGTGTCGGCATACTTTTCTGCAGGGTTGGTTGTCCTTTCCAAGAGGACACTGATAAATGAATACAAATATTTTCTGTATTTTCTTCAGAAGACATTCCAGCTGTTCACAAAGTCACCACATTTTTACTTCTGAAACTGCTGTGAAAGTCTAGGATGTTACATGCCAGCTATGTCAGCTATGCCTGATGGCTGCCTTGTTGCATGTCATAACTGATGCTGCATAGACAGTTCTTGTTCTGTTCCAGGCAAAACTGAAACCACCACGTAACGTTGAACAGTAACAAAGAGAGAAGTAATGAAGAGAGGCGGTTTCAAAGTGAGTGTGTGTCCACATCTTTAATGTCCACAGAGCCTAACATCAGTAACCCATTACCCCCTAGACCTTACAGAAACTGGATAACATGAACTAGGGCTGTCACAGCTGACTCATTTGTTGTGTCCATTTTATATGGAAATTATGCTAATTTAGTATTTGAAGAGAAGGACTGTGTACCTAGGATGCTGGTGAAGTTGCTGCTAAATGTGGGATATGTTTATTTAGCATTTTATTTTGTAATGTCTGGGATTCTACAGACATTGACCTGGAATTCAAAAATGGTGCCTTAGGAAAAAAAAAGGAGGACTTATGGGCAACCTGGTCTAGTGGGAGGTGTCCCTGCCTATGGCAGGGGGGTTGGAACTCGATGATCTTCAAGGTCCTTTCCAACCTAAACCATTCTATGATTCTTTAGTCATCAGTATGCCTCAAAACTCATACATTTGTAACCTACTTCCCAAAATTAGGAAATTAGAAATATTTGTATGTTTTTATTATTAGATTAAATTCAGTTACCCTTCTTAGAAGATCTCTCAAACTTAAGTCTGTGCATCAGAGTCAGGTCAGGTTAAAATAGTTATGTTTGCCATATATGAAAATGTACAGTTCCATTGTCTGCTCTTAGCCTGCCGTGTCTGTGATTTGTAGTTATCTGCCACACTGCTATCTATCTTCTTCCAATCCAGTTCCTGCTCTTCTTCATAGTTTTCCGCCTCATTCTTATTTCCTCCCCATTTCCAACAGTCTCTTATCCCCCTCAAACTGCTTTCTTTGATTTTCTAATACATTTTCCTCTTTCATCAACCTTGCCTATTTCTTGTCACTCCGTACAGTTATCGCATTCCCAGTTTCCCTGATTTTCTTGCTTTCTCCATGCCATCTTCAGCAATTAGCCATGGCTTGGTAGACCTCTCAGTCTCCTGTCCGTGAGAATCTGCCAGTTCATCCTATCTTTGTCACCTTACTCTTGTGGATGCTTTCAATTAACACTCATATACTCAGGCTTCACCTTTACGTCTGTATTCCTTCCAATTTTGTGTTTCACTACTGTTACCCTCCTTCTTTTCCACACTCTGCCTCCAGCAGGCCACCTTCTTCTGTCTTCTTTAAGTTTTTTCTACAAATTTGCTTGCTAAAGTGCTGTGAAAAAACTAGCTGAGAAAATAAATCACAGGAAGATCATACAGCCATTTATCACCTAACATGACATTACTTTGATTTATTTTTGTTATGTGCTGGTCAATGCCAATCTAGATCACAAAGTGGAGAAATAGAAGTGTTTCCTAAACTAAGCAGTAGTTGTTTAGACATACATCTGCCTCAGATCAGATTAGATTCTCACAAATATTTAAGAATCCATTTAAAATTTCTTTTCCCCTACAACCTTTAAAGCAGCAGCACTTTCTTGATTTCTAGGTGAAACCTGGGTCTGGGGATTGGAGCGGCTTGTAGCCAATGCTGCTGGCCCTATCCAGGAGCTCTCTAGCCTATACCCTTAGCTTATGTCCACATAATTAGGAAAAACATGTGATTCAGGCTCATGAGTTATGTACTCCATGTGTTTTGTACCTTTATTGCAGCAGTAAATTCAGTCACGACTTCATGTAGAGCTGAATTCAGGTGCTAGAAGTATCCCATACAAAAGTTATGGTCTTGGTTGAAGGAATGTAGTTCTTCTAGAAATGGTCACTAGTTTCCTGGGTGCTCAGTTCTTTCCCTCTCTGCTTAGGTTTCAGTTTTGGTCTAAGCCTCTTAGCACATCTTGTTCCTTAACAATATGCTTATTGAACTTCTAGAGTGGGCTTCAACTAATACTTGCCTTCTTTATCTCCCTATTGCATCATTAGATGTACCACTAGATGCTTAGTGCACAGGACTGAAACAGGTTCCAGGACTCTGTTGATCCAATCAAGGTTCAAAGATGTCTTTCCTTACAGTCGTGACTCACCTTCAGCAGGCGCATGGGCTGAGGCAATGGCACGCAGGAATACCATGGTGTAACTCTTCCATAATGTTCCCTGGTTGAACTTTTAGCCTTTGTATTGACTTGTGGTTCAGCTCCAACAAGCTCCGAGCCGCCTCTCTCTCCTTTCATAACATACATGATTCCTGAGCATGTGTGCTTAATAACCTTCAGTATCTTTCAGCTTTACACAACTGTCATAGTAGTTAATTGACCAGTCCCACTCTGTCCACCAGAACATGAAAGTCTGTTTGCAGTCTGAAAGTTGTGGTCCTATTTCAACCAACTTCACAGGTTTTTTCTGGAAAAATCCATGCCATTAAAAATCACTGCTAGCTAGTTTCAAGGTTATTGCCAATAAAGGTTGGCAATACATTTCTTACATATTCCTGTTAACATAGCTGTTATTGCAGTAGTATTATAGGTGACAATATTATTTAGGAGTTTCAAAGGAGGTCAAAGCCCACTGCATTATAGTCCCTACATATAGTCAGCAAGAGAAATATCCTTGCTTAGTACAAATCACTATCTCTATAAACAAAATGTTAGGAAAAGCAGTGGTCTGGGCAAGGTCCTCCCCCAAGTCGGGAGAAAGCCAAGGGGACACAGCAAGACCTTCTCCTCTAGATTATGCTACCTACTCTGTTATCTCCTTTGTCAAATCCTCGCCAGTCTGATCTCACGCAAGACCTGCTGTAGAAGGGAAGAAAAGGATACATTAAGACCTCATACAATACAAATTACCATGCCTCAAGCTACTCCTGTGCAGTAAGTCCTGCTGCGTGCACTGTCTTTTCTTCTGTTAGATGCATCAGTAGGGCAAAAGCCCAGCTCTTTAAAGTTCACTGGATTTTAGGTGTTCCAATACCTTCAAGAATCCAGCCTTCAAGGAGCATAGGATCTGGGATTACTGATTGTCTCAGATTTCAAGCTATTTGTTTAGTCAGATGTATTTATGTATAATACAGCACAGCTCATAAAAATACTGTTTGGTTTGGCTCACATCTGATAAGCTTCCCTGCTTCCCGGGGAAAAGAAGAAAAGCAAAGGACATTTCTGTGCATATTATGAACATAGAGGCTCCAATCAGCATGTGGTAATTTCAAAAAAGCATAGACTTTATATTTGAATTTAACCCGTTAATCTTACATTTCTGGTCTTTTTTCTGTTCCTTTGCTTAGTCACTCCACTCACAGCATTGTTTAGAGCTAGTTTTGTTAAATACTGATATACATTGTAATGCACTACACATTCAGCAAATGAGATCTCAGATACAGAAGAACAATGCTGGCAAGATACGACATATTTTCTACCCTATCAAATAAACTACATGTAATCCCCTCTCTGAAATATAATGCAAATACAGTTCAACCTGAGATGACAGCTTTAAGACAGTCATTTTTCCTCCTCCATTTTCTTTCATAAAATGGTGTCCTGAAAAATTCTGCATAGGGCTGCAGGACTGAATAGTCTGCTCTGCATGAGAAAGGGGAGCTGTCCTATTTAAGGTGGAGTGCAGAGCAAATGTCTTCCTTCCATGGCCCCTTTTTCCTCTCAGTAGCACATGATTTATCTTCACAAGAGGCAGGAATTGTCTCTCAGAAACCAACCTTCCGAATTTTCACCTGAAAGGAGCACAGAACAGAAAACAGACATTATGGAAACAGTTAATATTTCCCCATATGCCTTTGGCTTGTAAACAATGTTCACCAGCGTTTTCAGGACAGCAAGTTCAGGCCCATCTCTTCCTGGAAGTGTTGCAATGCCCCCTTCCCTCTCTTGTCATCTCTGCAGGCATGTACGTATAGATAGATACTGCTTTTATTGTGTGTGGAAACAAGGTGCCTCCTTCCAACAATTTCCAGTTTGAAAGACAAAATATACTTCTTGTTTGTTACAAATATACTCAGCAGCACAGTGGTAGAGTTGTGCTTGCTCACACCATCCTGGGAACCAACACAGAACAACCCTTTGTCTTGATCCTGCACCAATGCCAGTATCCTGAGGAATAATTAGGGTCCTGCAAGCAGGTCAAGGGAGGTGATCCTTCGGCACTGGTGAGGTCACATCTGGAGTGCTGTGTCAAGTTCTGGGCTTCCCAGTACAAGAGAGGCATGGACTTATGGAGCAAGTCCAGTGGAGAACCGCAAGGATGATTGAGGGACTGGAACACCTTTCATAGCAAGAGAGACTTCAGCCTGGAGAAGAGATGGTTGAAAGGAAGCTCCTCAATGTGTACCAATATGTGTTGGGAGAAAATGACGTATATGGAGCCAGACTCATCTCAGTGGTGCTTGCTGACAGGACAGGAGGCAATGGGCACAAATTAAAAAAAATGAAAATCCATCTGAACACAATAAAAAAACTTTTTAATATGAGGCTGGGCAAACACAGGAATGGGTTTCCCAGAAAGGTGTGGACTTTCCATCTGTGGACATCTCCAAAATATGACTGGGCACAATCCTGGGCAGCCACCTCTAAGTGACATGGCTTGAGGTGGGGGGTTTCACCAGATGATCCCAGGAGGTGCCTGCCAACAGGAACAAGTCTGTGATTGCCGAAACTCTACCATAGGGTTGCTTTAATCTTGAAAACAATTTTTCCATACCCTTTCTTTTTCCTGTCAGGACTGATTCCTGACCCA
>NW_009648902.1:237983-247005 GCF_000708025.1 Charadrius vociferus
ACCAGGGTGGGGGCACTGTCAGCTCCTACAGAGAGGGAGTCCATATTTAGAATTGTGAGCGTGTGTCTGCAGAGGCACTGCCTATTATTCAATAAATTCCAAGTGCAGTGTCGGTATAGTTGGACAAATGAGGTTGTATGTGCTCGGAAGCCGTCTAGTGCCATAGCTACCACCTGATGAACAACTTGTGGACCATACTTCAACTACTAGATTCTGGGAGGGATTAGTTAAGGAGAAAGAAAAGCAACGTTCAACAGGAAACAGACTTCTCATTGTGCCCCTTCATTGTATATTCTCTGTGCTCCCTTTTCTGCTCACTAGCGCAGGCTAGTTTGGGACACTCTAAATTGTCAAGAGCAGCAAGGGGTTACCCGGAGTGTGCTTTGTTTGGCAATACAGACGGCTTTTTTTGTTAACTGACTTGAACCCATTGTCCGTGCTCCCCCCTCCCATACCCTCTCTCCTGTACTCACCACCCTCATCCCCAGCCCAGCTCACCCTCCACAGATCCTGTTACAGTCTTTGGGTTCATGAAGTACAAATTAGCATAATCAGATTAGCTGCATGGAGTTGTTCAGCATGGAGCTGAAAAGGAAGAAAAAGTGGTTCACAAAGAGAAGCCCTGAGGAGGGCAGAAGGGGGTAGTATTGCTGTTGTGCTGTGGTGCTGAAAACTTGCACCTGCATAGCAAGCAGATCCTCTTCTCACTAAGGACTCTTAGATGGTATTAAAGCACAGAAATTAATTGGGGGGAGGGTAAGGAGGCAGAGAAAGGATGACAAGAGGGCTGGGCAGGAGAGGGGAGAAGAGAGGAGAGGAGAGGAGAGGAGAGGAGAGGAGAGGAGAGGAGAGAGGAAAGACTCTATTAATTGAATTATCTGGATGGGGAACATATGGTTTGCTGACAGGGGAAAACATTGTTTGACTCCTATTCATCATGGAGAGGAGATCAGCTTGGTAATCTGGCCTATCAAAGTAAGAGTTGTAGAGCCTCTGCAGCAGACTTATAAGGAACATGGTAGGAAAAAACCAAACTGGCTAGGGAGGGGGCTGGTGGGGAGGGTGTTCCTGGGCATTTTCTGTGGTTGGCTTGCATCACTAACACTAGTAAACAATCTGCTTGATTGCCTTAGTGCCTGCCCTAATTTTTTCCTTTCTGCCCTCACTGGGAGAGGAATCTTCCCAGAGGACTCAAGACTCAAATCCATAGCCACAGGTTTTGAAAGCATCTGGGGGCTGTATATGCTTATGTATTCAGGAACACAAGATGAAATGGCTTGAAAGCTTTTAAAAAAAAAAATCTTCAGATACCTTCCAAGGCTGCTCCTACACTGCCAGGTCTTCCAGCTGAATTCCATGACCAGTGACCCTCATATTTCTGAGGTATCTTAAAAGCATGCATGGACAGACTTTACAAGAAAAGCACCCCAGAAAGCAGTCATGACAACCCTAAAATGTTTTAGGTTGAGCCCTCAATATCAAGAATCTTACTGACAGCCTGAACCCGAGACTTTTTCAGTACTTCACAGAGTCAGGATAAAAACAAACATAAATGCCAGGATAACTCAAGCTTTCAGGCAGTATTTATGACAAGCCCGTGGCTGACTCAAATCTGCATTTTTCAAGAAGAAATTCTGTCTTTGGTTCCATTTACCTTAAAAGCGCATGGCAGAGATTTCTGGAAGTATTTAACTGATGAAGTTGTGGTAAAAAGCTGAGAAACTTTTTTACTATTATTTTAACAGCATTTTAATTTCTCTGACTTTAGAAATAAGCAATTACATTACAAATATATTGTTAAGGGAAATATAAAACAAATTTAGATAAACAGAAACATAAAAGTTTGTCTGTTTTGGTTCACCAGCCTATGCTTTTGGGAAATGTTTGAAATTGATATAAGCCACTATATCAGGGTTTTCAGAATTACCTAACTCGCAGTTTGACTTACTTGTTAGATGTAACATAAACAAGGTGGTGGTGTTCTGTTTTCTGTAGATGAGACAATATAGAAGATATATAGAGAAGTAATATAGAAGTCTACCCCCCTACAACAAGAGAAGTGTCCATCCAGGTATGTCAGACATGGAAGAACCCTCCTGCATGCTTTCTCCCACTTTGACTGACATTTTGTCTTGTTTTCATTGTTGTCGTTTTTCTTTTTCCTTAATCTGAAAGACTAATTCGATTTTAAAGGCAAAATTTGTGGTTTTCCCTTTTTGCATGTGACCTTAAGTGAACTTCAACTTGGACGTCAAGGAGTTGATAAGGAGAAGAAAGATAGATGAGTAGACAGATAGATAGGCAGGCAGGCAGGCAGACAGACAGACAGACAGATATATACATATGTAAACGTTTTCTAATCTGCTCTGCTATTCAGTTCAAAATTGACAGGTAAAATTATGCTACTGAAGTTATCCACCATGAATTTCTCCCCTCTCTTCCAAATCTCAGAGCTGGAGAGCAGTCATTTGCATTCCACATGTCTATGCAGAAATGTGGCCTTTGAGACTGGGCTGTCCTGTGCCAAACACAGTGGCTGGGCATGTTCACCAGACGGCAGCTGGCCCCTCTTCTGTGCCTGCAAATTTAGGGAAAATGTTTGCAGCGCAGCTCAGGGGGAAGAGCCAAAGAGAGCAGCTCCCTTCAGCATTGAGTTATTTTAGTTCCCATTCAAATGGTGGGAATGGTTCCCATTCAAATGGTGGGAACGGTTCCCACCCAAGCGGAATGTGCCAGCGCCAATTGCTTTTGGCAAGTCCAACCTGCCAGGCTTACTCACTCTGTCGGGGAATCTCAGCTGGCAAATGACTTTTTGCCAGTCAGCCTGATAGAGAAGTATCTGGCCTCTTAACAGGGCCAGACACTTCCCTCTGAAAAAACCTCTTAACCTACAAGCAGTAAAGCACTTCAGGTCACAGTCAGCTGGCCTGAGCTTCTGTGGTTAGCGAAGTCTAATAGGCTCCACTCAAGGTGCTTTTAGGCATTATAGTTTCCTCTTGAGAGGCTTCAGGTCTTTCCAGCAAGTCTGAAGCCTTTTAAAGCTTGAATTTAATACTGTGCAGTCTTGAGCTGGGGGAATCTATAGGTTATGTTTTGGTTGGTTGTACATCAGTGTATCAGAACACGGTAATTCTGCTGTAATTGGGGGGAGATTTAATACTAGCTGCTCTTAGCCTTCTCAGCTCCAGGACTGAGCACTGCTGTCTGCTGGGATTTGCCAAATACAGTCAGGAGGAGAAAAATCAATATGTTGCCTACACCAACGATTGGAGGCAGAACAGCTTCCTGGAGACTTGCTTACTGTGGGTGGTCATCCTTTAGCTTTCCACTAAGGATTTAGGCTAACCAAAAAAAGAGTCTGTCTTTCAAGGTGCAGAGTAAGGGATTTCAAAGCAAGTGAGCGATCTTCCCCAGGTCTGAGGTATTCGGTGGTGTTCACAGTGCCCCTGGCCATCTGTAATGGTGGGTGTATGGGAAATCTCCTCTGCCCTGTACTTGTGAACACCTCTCTGGATCACTTGCCAGCGTAACAGTCCAACGCAGTCCACGCTGAGATCCACAGGGGTCTCACCGACTTCTGCCCACCCTTCATCCTGAGCTGCCTCTGTGCTATTTTAAGGCATAGACGCTTGGCAGTGGAGATGTACCCACAGATAGGATGGTCACTCTTTGCCATTCTTTTTGGATTTCAGTGCCTGGGGGATCCCTTTTCCAAAAGGCGCTCCCAAACAGTGGTTTACCTCAGGGTCCTCGGTTGTACACTGTCAGGTTTGCAATCCGTGGCAGAAAAATGAACCATGGAGGGATTGGATATGCATTCATTTGCAGACATGGAAAGGGGGTGGGGGGAGAATACAATGGGATGAGACTAACTCTGTTTCTCACAAAAGAGAGCTGGACCGACCCACAGTGCAATAAAAAAAAATAAAAATAATGGGGCTTTGAGCAACCTGGTCTAGTGGGAGGTGTCCTGGCCCATGGCAGGGGGCTTGGAACTAAATGATCTTTAAGGTCCCTTCCAACCTAAACTGTTCTCTGTTCTATGATTCTATGATTCTGAAATGCTACCCATGCTTACTGACAGAACAAAAAGGAATAAATTCAACCAGATACATTTGTCGACCAGATAGAGGTCAATCTCTGCCTTCTGCAACCCAAATACTTTTTTGAGCTGCTTCCTCCACCCACCTTCTCCCTCTGATTATCTGAGCACCTGCTGTATTAAAAATACAATTACACCCCTGAAAAGTGATGGATTTAGACTTTGTCACTTTGTTGATGACCTTTAGATTTAAGACTGACGCCCAAGTGACCCCTGCCCCACAGGTCAGCAGTTAAGTCGCCTATTCTCTCCACCTCCTTTCATCACCCAGCCTTCAAAGAACAAAAGTCAGATCTGCCTTGCTCATACTACTTTAGCCATGGTCACTGCATATCATTCCCTAGCAGCAAAGAAATTTGTGGGAGCCAGTTAGATATGGGAAGATAAATCACTAAACGGTTCATGAATCATATGCCTCTGAAACACATTAGTCCTGCAGCTTCTGCTTCTTGCTCAGCCCAAGATGCTAGGATGGATCTCAGTGTCGTAAACCAACTCTGTTTTGTTATTTAATTTGGCTGACTCAGGAACACTGTGAGTCTCCTTCTGCTATGCTCCTCCTCCCTGATTTAGACTCAGTACAATTAACAAGGCTGCTGAGTACATGCCTCACCACAAAGTTTTCCTTGGCATAGTCAACACTCCAGAAGAAAACGGACACCATGCAGATCTAGATTTTCACTGTGCAATGTCCAGTGCTAGGCACAGTGTGTTCACATCAGCCAGGACTTGAATCCACTGAATCTCAGGCCAGAACCATGATTGCAGACCTGCATTTCCAACCACAGCCTGACCATTACTAGGGTTCATGCACAAGACTCCAGCATCCTTGCAAGACATAGTTGCAACATATTTCTTTTCTTACCCAACCCAAATATCCAACCTCAGTCACGCTCCATATTTGCAAGGGAGATGATAGTGAGAAAGTGGACATGATGAGGCTGTCTGCACAGCAGGCTTGCTTCTGGAGATGCATGGGCAACTTTTAAGGACAGTGTACATTGCACATCACCAGGCAATCAGTTTTCTTAGGTTCTGTGATAGCTGAAGAGTGGCACTTCTCTGCTAGCACCCAGCCTCTGATGAAAGTAATCTTCATTTGACCTTAAATGTAGAGCTATATTCTTCCATTAATCCTGGTGCAAATTCCAAATGAAGGAATGTCTTGCTGAAATTTCTGCTTCAGAAAGCCATGGTAGGACACCTCACAGCCTCTGTGCAGGTTAGGAGTACTGTGGGTTTGGAGGGAGCCACGACTCTTAACTTTGCAGTATGCCTTTTTGTATTTTGCATCAAAGATGCTTCTAGAAGATACCACCTTAGCTGGTCTTCCCTACAATATTGGCAGCCATATCCTCACAAAAAAGAAAAAAAAAAGAAAAACAAAAGAAAAACAGAAAAAAAGACTGCTGTTCACAGAAGTCTAGCACTGCTAGTTATAACTAGGACACTCAGTAGGGGCCTTAAGACTAGGGACATTCTTGTCATTTATACTGTTCTGCCACTGTTGCAATGTAGGTGAGACATTTTCAGCCAGCTCCAAATGATTTGGTACATCTCCATGCTGCAAGTCCCATCATCTCACAGCACTTCCAGAGGAGGCATAGCCACATGATCCTGAGCATACTAACTAATTTGGCATTACCTGCTGTAAGCAGAGGGTCCTCTCTATGGTGGCATTGCCTTGCTTAGTATAAATACATATTTTTCAGATTTCGTAACTTTTATATTTTTCTCTTGAGACAATACCTTTCTCAGGCACATATTGTGCAGAAATCCCTCTCTTGGTTTATCATAGAGCAGCGTCAGGGCTGTGAAACGTCCAGTTGAGTATGAAACTGAAATTGACCCTGTGTCCTAGTGATTTCCCATCTTTGCCTCACAACTTCGGTATCTGTTATTGTAGTGCTTCCTCTCCCTCTTCCAGCCTCATGTTCAACTGGGGATTAGGTTATTACCACCAGGTGTTAGCCAGAAGGAGCAGCTTTACATCCTAAGCTCCTCTCAACTTTGGATGAGTTTTTATATCTGAACCTCAACTCCGCTCTGAGTCTGTAGGTTGTGCCTATGTGAACATCCCCAGATAACGATAGACTCAAATAAGAGTCCAAATCAATTCTTTAGGGTGACTGCTGCTTTACAAAGTGGAGTTAGTTAAAATCTTTTGAATCGTGAATATTTGGAAGACAAACACAACAGTGTTGCACAATGAAATTTTATTTATCTGTCTTTTTCATGAACTGGTCAAAATCTTCTTAGCATATAGCTTGAAAAGCAATTCAACCAAAAAGTGTAAGAAATCGTAATAAACAAAGAATTCCTGTCATTCTTCATCATCTGATCATTCTAATGTCAAGAATCTTGCATAAGTGCTGAACAGTAGAGCAATCCTCTGTGGGAAATTACATTGTAACGTTTTTGGTATCCTTGACCAAGTGGTATGCAAATGTAAAATGAAATTTTAGAGAAGTTTAAAAAGACAAAGATTAGTTTCTGAAATAATTTATTTGGAATATATTAGATGTTAAATAACATCATATAGCACAAAATGTAGTCAGTTACACCATATTTGTTAATGATCATACAGATTAGAAATCCACAAAACATGAAGAAAAAACCTGACCAAAAAAAATATCTTTGGTACATAGATCTAGTCATATACATGCTGAACATGAGACTAGGGAGCTCCTAAATGGAAAGGAGAACAATGAAAGCACTGATATGAACCAAAGCAATAACAAGAAGTGAAGATTTTTAGGATAGAAAATATAACAAGCATGTTACTTTACAAAATTACCAGGTTTTCTCGCCTCTTCCTTGGACAATAACTCTTCTCACAAGATGTTTTGGCTTGCCTTGGTGACGTGTTTCATAGGATAACAAGTGGCTGATAGACCAAAAAGCATGGCCAGACCTCACCCTTAAGTGCTCTGATTTACTTGGACCAATTTAGCCTGCTGTTAACACTCAGCAAGTCAACAGAAGGCTAGAAGGAGGACTCGGCTCATTGCCTTTGAAGCACTGTGCAGAAGAGGCTGTGACTCCATTCACTGATATTAAAGCGGGGAGAAAGCAGTACTAATTTCACAGACCATGCAAAAGACTCTTAGTGCATTTCCACTCAGCTGCTCTCCAGTGCAGACCTCAATCCCGATGGCTCAGAAACTCAGGGACAAGCAAACTGAAGATTAGCAGTGTTCAGAAACAAACTGAAATCACCATGAACCCTTGAGCCGTTGGTTTTTGTTTTTTTTTTTCTTTCTCTTTTGGTCAAAATTTCTCCACTGGCACATCTGTACCCTACAGCAGCAGCCCTGGATGGGGTGAGCTCTGTTCCTCTCAGACCTTGGTCTTTGTCAGTGTGCAGGACAGCCCAGTACAAGCTTAGCAGGAACCAGCCCTGGTTCTTTTGGTGCACCTGGTGGTTAGTGAGGCTTTAAAAGGCAGCACAGCTTAGGGTGCAAAATCTCCTCATGCAGAAGGGCTGTAGAGGACAGTGCACAAACCCTACCTCTGCTTCCTGAAAGCAGCTCTTTATCTCATGAATAAACAGAAACAGCCTAGGGACATGCCTTGGCACACGGGACCCCCATTCCTTCACCAGTGGTTAATAGTTTTCTTTTCTACACATTGTAGTGTACCTCCGTCCACAAGGAAGTCAAGATGACCTGTGTCAGGGAGAGCAGGATCTGACCAGGAAGCAGTTCCACTTAAATCTGGTGTCATTTTTTCTGTTGCTCTAGGCAGCTTTATAACTTGCAGTCCACACCTTTGCTGGTGCAGGTTATAGCTCAATCAGGAAATTAAATTGATTTGTGGGCAACAGCCCACAATAGTCACCTTCATGAAACTTCTTTTCATCCTGCTTATCATCTAAACACCTACAGCAGGGTGGTTGGCATTCCCTACAGGGAACCGACCCACTCAATCCAGTGGAAGACATTTACACCAATTTCTTTGTCCTTCCTCCAACAGCCTATTGGGGATGGCAAAAGCAGGGTGTTTAAAGGCAGTCAGCTAGGTACAGGCAGCATACCCCTAACCTTGCGCATGGTATTGGTACCCCACCTGGGGCAGACATCAACCCAACTTCGCGCAGCCCAGCATCACAGCACCAGGGTCTTACAGCAAGGATGTGTGCAGCTGATTCTGTCTCCCATGGCAGGAAAAGAAGGGCTGGTTCAGGAACTCGGTGCCCAAGACTTGTGGCACACAGCCCTGTGCCAAAGGGACACCTCAGTGCACCAGCGGTGCCTGCCCAGCACATGCTCCAGCTGCGTCTACACCCCAGCACAGAAAGGGCACTGCTCACTGATGTTTCCATGAAGGTTTTCACAGTGCATCACTGAGGCCTTTCTCCTGGGACCTCCCTCCCAAAACAGGACCTCCCCATTGCTATAGACAAGAAAAAAGACTGAGCAACCAACCTGCTTGGTGGGCTTTTAAGGAAGCTGAAGGGTCGCTGACCAGCTTCCTTTACATGCACACTGTCACTGCTATGGAAGAGGTTTACTCTGCCTAATGAACCCACTGAAACTCATCTATGAGTATGTCTTCTTTCGTTTTAAATTGTCATTTTTGATTTAACCTCATGGTTAATTTTGTTTAATAGCATTTTTCTCTGGCTCTAGGGAATCCCTCTATGGGATGTCTGATGCAGAAAGATCTAGCCAGATTCAAGGGCTAGGACTTGTATTTTCAAAAAAAAAGAATTGATCTGGAAACACGATTCACAGGCTCAAAAGTGAGTGCAATTAGCCCCTGCAACCACTGGTGGAGAACTGTGGCAAATATCACATCTCTCAAAATCTTTCACTACCAAGGCCAGATGTCTGTCTTGGACAAATTTTGTGGTGCAAACATCATTCTTGACCTCACTAGTATTTCCTGAAAATAGCATGGGAGAATAATCTCTTTCCC
>NW_009648902.1:247120-265304 GCF_000708025.1 Charadrius vociferus
TTTCCCTGCCAGAAACACTGGATGAATTTCTATGGCCTGATTTATGAAGGAGATCAGAGCAGAAGGCCCTTCTGACTTGAACTCTGCTGTGACTGCAGTGAGTCCTTCCAAGTTCCCAGGGGCTGCAAGTTCTCTGTCTGGACTTCCAGGTTGTTGGCTGACCAAGGATTTCCTTTCCTATTAAATAAAAATCTATACCAAATAAACCAGTAATAAATATAAATAAATTGTCACAGTACACAGAGGAGCAACCCACAGATTCTGCAAGAAGAGGGAGACTATCAGACTAACACCAAGACTGCATGTCTCATTGTCTACTAGGGAGATGATGTCTCTGACCAACACTCTACTATATTGCTGCTCATGCCAGGAGAGGAGACACCACAGTTTTCAATCAAAGTCAGCTCTTCCATACTTTGCAAGTGTGGGGCTTGCTGGAAGAGACCCAGGATGCTTCCCCGTGCTGCCACTGCCGTCTGCTGCAGGCCTGGTTCTCCCAGGACCTTGACGAGGAAGTTGATGTATCTCATAGCTAACCGGAGCGTCTCATTCTTGCTCAGTTTTTTGTCTGGTGGGTGGGTGGGAATGAGTTTCCTCAGCTTGGCAAAGGCACTGTTGACATTTTGCTGCCTCCATCGCTCCCTGGTATTGGTGAAGATCTTCCTTGTCATTCTCAAGGCGCTGCAAAGAAAAGGAGAAGATGAGTGAATGCTAGATAGTCCTGACTTTCACGCAGGCTGCAGCTCTAAGGGCAGTGCCAATTGTCAGCCAGCTGAAAGCACACAGTAATGATGCCCTCTGTGGCTAATGCCCTTATCCTGCACATCCTGCATAGGTTCACCCTAATCCCTAAAGTCATGCCCCCGTTCACAGCTGTGATCATGAGCATTGCAGCTGCAACCAGATGCCAGAGTGCTGTAAGGACTTCACAAAGGTGTAAATGAAGTTTAATTTCCTCTTACAAACCTTTGGTGCTGCTATACGCCCAGCTTCTCCGTGCTCCTGAGAGTTCCTTTGCAGCAGAATTCCCAATAGCTAATGCATTAGTTGTTCCACCAGGCTGCGTGAGGGACACCTGGACAATTTTTGTGGTGGAAGGCAAGCAGAGAGGCAGGCCCAGGGCAGAACACATCCATGCTTTCACAGCCCCAGTTCACACCTTATTGGGCACTGCTCTCAGCTGGTCGAAGCTTGGTGACTCATGGCTGGAGCTAAGCCAGGTGGACCTTCATCACGAGCCTTCAGTGAGCAGACATCTGACACTACAGACACACGTGTCTATGGTTATTTCAGGAGACTTCTCCAGGGAAGCAGCAATCTCATTCCCTGCCCAGCCCACACTGACTGCTCACTGCTGGTGGCAGAGACTCTTCTGCTTTAGCCTTCAAGAGCTGCCAAGACTAAGCCGCAAATGCCACTAGTGCAGGCTGAAAAGGGGAAGTGTGATTCCTACAAAATGTGCAGGCATCCTAGCCAAAATGTCCACATAGGTGTTACTTGTCTACCCTGCCTCACAGAGCTAAGCAGCACAGGGAAGCCAGTGCCCAGAGCAGACCTGGCAAGAGCACTGTGCAAGAGGCACGGGATAATTTTAAATGACATTTACCAGAAAGGCCATCAAAAGCTCTTGGGGTCGCCCTAGCCCTGCTCCCACCACCGTTGGAAAGAGTCTTCCCTGCTCTCCCACAGCTCTGCAGGAGACACTCACTGTTCCATTTCTGAAGCTGCCTTTTATGCCAATGGCACACAGACATTTGGAGCAGGGAAAAACTATCTGCAGCCAAGAGACTAAAGGACAAATGTTTCCACTTACCCTCTCATGGATGTGAAAACCTCAGCTTTTTATATTCATTGGCAAACCCATCCTTACAGCAGTCCCACGGGGGCCTGGGGAGCAGGGAGAGATAGCACCCTTCACCCTCAGAAAGGTGAAGGTTTGGGCTGACAGCTATGTCCATGTGAAGCAGCCTCATACCATGCAAGACACTCAGGGTTCCCAAAGTATGTGGTAATAGTCCGGGTGAATAAAGAAATCCCACTGTGACTCAGAGGTTAATTGGAGTGCCCTTACAGGGAGACAAGATGTGCATAGCAGACGAGGAAGTTCCCTCCCAGCTCCTTCAAGCCCGAGCCCAGCAGTGATTACAAATCACCAGGGAAACACAGTTACAGGTTCATAAATTATGTCAGAGCTGTGTTCAGAGACCTTGGTCAGAGATGCAGCTAATACAGATGCACCCATATATACTATATATGGCTACACTCATGCCACCCATACCTCCCAGGGTCCTCTCGGCTGTAGATTATACAGAGCTAACACATTTCTGTTTCGGTAGAAGTCTGAAATTACTCTCCGGCCCAGTTGTCTACTCTGCCTTTAGGGAATGAGAAAGCCATCTCATCAAAATGTCCTTGCTTCATGAAAGTCTTGTTTAAAAAAGTGAACTCTCATATTTCAGGTGGCTGAGAGTTTTTCATATCTTTTGTAGACTTACATTGAGACCCATTGCTTGATCTGAATGGGGTTTGTATCTCTCTTTTTTTATTATTCTCCTATTCCATGTATTACTTTTGGTTTGGGCTATGTGAACAAATCTACTTGGTACTTTGCACCTACCTGAAACAGCTAGCATGTACCTTTTTGGCAAGAACTCCAGACCTCCTCCACATCAGTGATATGGATTTTAAACATTGTCTTCCAGTGCTCCTCTATACTGTGGCACATTCACTCCCCAAGGCAAAACTTTCACCTTTACAGTTTTATTTTTCCAAGCAGCTGCTTGGATCCATGTGAAATTCAGAGTACCACCTGCTTCTCTCTCTTCTGTTTTTGGTGTTTAGGGTGGGGGTTTTTGAAGACAAATTTATCCATGTACAAAGGCACTTGTTTTTTGTAACATAGGGAAAGTTATTTGGGCTTTGTTATTTCTTCTGATGGGTTGGCTGAATAGTATTTTGCTAGGCCTTTCAGCCTCTGCTCTGTAATTCTGGCATCTGGGTCTTGGTTTGCTGGATGCCTGTTTACAGCTCAGCTACAAATACCAACAGAGAGTCAGCTCCTTCTCTTTCCCCCGCTGCAGACAGTCCCCAGCGCACCACTCCAGGAAAGCAGGTTAGCGTGCAGCCCTGGAGCTGTGAACATGTCATCTTGTCCTGTTAGCAGTATTATTAGTAGAAAAATAACCCCAGCCTACTCCTTCACACTTTGCTTTCTTTGTCTGTCTTCTCTTGCCTTTGGAAAGGACAATACCGCGTTTGTGGTCACAAGCCTTGTCAGCAAACAGATGCCTTTGTGAGACCAGCTCCTGCTTTACACTTCATAAACGTGTGTTTGTATTTCTGATATTTATTCAAGATCAGCAGACAACAGCTCCTCCTCTCCCCCTGTGCCTCCTCTTGCGCTGATAGCTTTATGGGGAGCTTTGTTTCAGGTGTAATCCACCTCTGTACATCTCTCCACCTTAAATTCGTCTCTCCTTTCTCCCATTACTGTTGCAGGTTTCCAGTCATGCTCAGAGTTTCAGATAGAAACATAAGAGGTAAATGAGCCTGGTCCAATCCTGCTATAACTGTAATATTTCAGCATAGCTTCTTTTCTCATATCATCCCTCTAGTTCTCTGTAACCACAGCACCTTCCAGTTAAAATGCAGTGAGTTTACTGACAAGGGATCTGATTTCCATTCCTTTTGTCTCATTCCATTTCCCCTTTTCCCTCCTTCTCTCCAACCCTCCCCACCAAGCTTGGCTTTCAATATGCTATTACTTGCAGCTTCATGTCTTATCTAATGTTGCACAGCCGATCAATGTATTCTTTAGGTTTCTCTGGTGCACTGTATAAAATATGTATTGTCTAGTGGCTGCGTGTGGCTTATATCCCACTGGTCCATTTCAAATCTATGCAGAAATCACCTGTTTGTACCCATCATGGACAGATAAATTGCATTAACCTGCAAGCCTGGATTTTATGCTTTCTGGTCACCTCCCCATACCACATGTTAACAGCGCCACATTTAGATGACAATAAAGAAACCCAGGAAGACAGCAGCTTAAATTCAAGAGGATTACTTCTGCTCTCAGGAATGTAAATCTGAAAAGTTACACCATTTTCACTGGAGGAATTACTCTGAAGGGCAAAATGTTGCCACTGAGGACAAGATTTAACTCGGATCAAGAAGACACATCCAGAAGTAGCGGGTAAGTACAGTTTCATGAGCTAAGACCCACATCTGCAGTCTGAAAAGAGAATTACACAAAGAAATAACCCCAGCCCAGCAATGAATCTGCTCCAACAGCCAGAAAGAGAAAAAACAAAGCACCACCACCCACCAAAAAGATAACGGAAACTCTTTCCACCCCCCTGCCTACCCCTTTGAAAAATGGGGGGGGTAGCAGTTCTTACAGCCTCTCTGTGCAAAAGCCATTCAAGCAATTCAGGCAGCAGCAGCAGCAGAGCAGCTTAGGCACAAAGCACCATCGCTGCTAGGGCATTCCCAGCAAATGGCCCCTGAGCCAACGGTTAATGTCTGAGGGCTGGCGGGGGACTTGCCGGGAGCCCAGTACTCAGTCATAATTAGCAGGCTGCTATTAAATAAAGATCTTGGATGAGAAAGTTCCTCCCTCAAGTTATACCTTTGACCTCGGTGAAGTTAAATCCATGTTGAAACTGGCCACTGGAGACCCACTCCTGCAAATCTTAATCAGACAGCAGATGCCTGCTGCCAGCAAGAATTGGAGTGCTTCTAGTAAACCTGCAGTGCCACGCTGTTACTCCACTGGGGAAACCCAGTGCTTGCTAAAATTGGTTATTTAACACATTGCATTGGACTTTGCAAAGTCCCCTCAGCCCCTAAGTAAATGGCAACAGAAGAGCAGATGGTGCCTGTTTCCCTGTATTGGGCAGGTGCTTGTGAGCCTGATCTACCACAGGGAGCAAAGATTCCCCAGCTATCACTCCTCGCTGCTGTGCTTTGTTCACTTTGCATCAGTGCGATCTGGAGACGAGGAGAAAGAGAAAGCTCATTGTTTCCCTCTTCAGTTTCATGTGAGCCTTGGAGCATGGGACTCAGCTCCAGGCAGAGGGGAAGATTGAGCACGGATGTCACAAGGCATTATACTGCCCATCCATAACGTGTGACTTTCCCCCCCACCAACCCCTAGAAGCCATGGGGAGGGGGGGGGGGGGGGAGGGAGGAAGAGGAGAGGGCACAACGCAAATTGCCTGCTTGCAAGAGGATCAGCGCACCTCTGGGGACAGGCTCTTCCCTTCCAGCTTTCCGCAGCTCCCTGCCTCCATCTCTGCCTCACTGTTTCTTGGCACTATACCCCTACCCAAGTGCTTCCCACCCAAGATCCCACAGATGTGCTGGTGGACAAGGACACAAGGAGAGAGGACAGTGCAATGAGCCAAATGCTAGGTTGGCAATCAGGGAATTGAACTTCTGTTCTCATTTCTGATAATCCTTTGCCTCAGGAAAATTCCTTTTTTTTTTTTTTCTACACCTCCATGTCCCTTCTGCCTGTAATTAGCTTGTCTCAGCAGCAAGGTCTGTGGAAAGGAAAGCATTTGTGTGTGTTAGAGCAGCCACCAGCACATGGTGGCCGAGCCTTCCTCGGCATTGGTAGATGCTGGTTTTGTGTAATGAAAGAGAAGACTGTCTCCCAGCTCTCGCAGGTCAATTCCTAACACCTGCAGTGAACTTAATTTTATTTCAAATAAGATGTGGGAAGAGCAGCAACTTCAAGGACTCCTTTCACTGCCTCACACCTCTGTCAGGAGTGGTATCTAACAATCATACCATGGTACAAAGTACAGCAGAGCAGCAAAAGTGCTATAAAATCCAGTCAGCACTGACAGAGTGATTTACCATTTTTAGAGCCTGTAAATCTGGGACAAAACACACAAAGTGAAATCTCTGCTTCTGGGAGCCCTCCTGTCTAAGGGCAGCATTCACAGCTACACTGTGCTCTCGCTGAACCTTTAGTAAAAGGAGATCGCTGGAGTCTTCAAAAGCAACTGTGCAAAGATCTCAAGCTTAAGTCAGCCTTCATGTTTGGGGATATTAGTCTATATGTGATCACAGTTCCAAAAGGCAAGTTTTTCACTTGACCCTGTTTTGCCCCTGGGTTGCTTAGCTTTGTAATCTGGCTGCCCTGCTAGAGCGTGCCATCCAGAGCGAGGGAGAGAGCTTGCTGCTTTCCGAGAAATCAGCCTAGCCTGCAGACTTCATAACCGGGGCACCCTGGCATCATGTCCCCTAAGGCTGCCTTAGGAAAGGTAGGTCTGTAAAGGAAAGGGCTGCCACACAGCAGGCATTTGGGAGAGCACGAAATGTGGAGTTAAGGACTTACCAGTAGTGATGAAGAGGTTTACTTAAGAAAACTCCCTCTGGACATGGGAGTGGTTTTGGTGGTTTGTTTTTCTGTTTGTTTTTTTTTTTCCCTGTGGCTCCCCTTTTGTCAATGTTTTTTATGTTCCTTTGAAGTAAAGTTGAATTATCCAGAGCTCTGTGCAAAACAAAGGACCGACTCATGGGCTGCAACAGATTTTGCTGAATGGAGGTCTACTGTATCGGCACGGACATGACAGCTTGCAAAGCTGAGAAAGGAACACTCTGTCAGGAGGTTTAGCGTTTATTCACTAAACTTGCACTTATGTTATTTTCTGTTTAAGACGATCTGAGAGTCTTTCTTGGAATAGTGTTGCTCTGTCCTCCTGGTCCCATCTCCAGTAAGGCACACTATCCCTGTGCTTCAGGGTTACGCAGAGAAGAAAAGCACCTTGGTGGTTTTCTGGGAGTTCTTCAGGGACCCATTTTTTACCAGACTCAGCATGCAAACCCCTGTTCCATACAGGTATTTTCTCCCACCTCACAACAGCATGTATTCCTGCATGCCTCTGTCTACACCTGCACCTGCCACTACGAGGCAGTAAAGTAACTGTTAACAGGAAAAACATGTCCATTTGCTTTAACTTCCTTGCCTTGCCTTGCCTGCTTATGTAGGAAAGTCCACATCCTCCTTACTGAAAGCCTGTTGTGTAAAGAAGGAGGGGATATCAGATGCTGCATGTCTCAACTCAGCAAAGACCGGTCTGCAGCAGCTCGCGTTGTTACAGGAGTTGTTAGGAGCAGAGAAGGGAAAATCCAGTGCTGCAAGGGACATCTGCATCAGGGGGATTGTAAATCTTGTGTTATTTTCGAATATGACCCCCAGACAATATTCGCTTTAGCATTTTATCCAGGTCTGCTCTGAGGTTGATAGCAAATCTCTGTGTGACTTCAGCAAAAGCAAGACTGAAAGTATGACAGCATCCTGAAAGCAGAATGCAGTGAGTGCCCTGTCTTCCTACCAAAGACAAGTTAAAACCCGTCTACTAACCACCGTGGCATCAACCCAGGAATTAACTGGGTCTGCTATGCATAAGACTAGAGGTCACCATAAGCACTGAGAAATGTAACCACCACCACAGCAAATTGTGACTTCCAAAAACGTGATACAAACCACTGCAAGACAAGGACCACAATCCTGTTTTCCTCTAAATGTCATTGCAGTAACCTCTGTGGTGCTACACCCGATAGAAAAATCAGAATGAAGAACATCCCTGCTTCAACCACGCTCATGGGCACCTGCATGTAGTCCCCAAGCCTCCCACCTGAGAACTGAGTTTCTTGGATCAGCTGCTCATATCACAATTACTTTAATGGTTTAAGTAAACAGGCAGTAAAAACAAGCTGCATTTATTTTAGCTATTTTTTGTGAAATGATACAGAAACTCATGGTGGAAAAAGATTCTAAAAATCAGATATCGTCCTATACTGCTATATAGAAATCAGGAAGGATAGAGAGAGCTACTTCAGAAAAATGCTTGGGTTATTGTTTATTAACTTTCTTGGGCAAATACAGCTTTATGCAGTAGACTAACCCTGGAAATATAAACATGTTCTAGGTTGGCAGTTTCAAAAGTTTTTTTCTAATCTAAGAGTTATTACTATTTCCTGGCAGAACTGAAATTAATAAAATTGCTAAGCTTTTCCTCCTAGGTGAACTATTGAACTGAGCAAAATTCAAATGCCTATGTATTTTACATATGCATCAGCTGTAAGGCAGATGACCAACAAAGCAGGGGGGATATTTTTAAATATGTGAGAACTGGAATTTAAAACTGTTTATTTACATCTTTACCTGTTAACAAAGTCATAGGATTTCTACTGTCTAGTGCATTGCATAAGCATTCAGTGAAGTCTAACGAATGCATGATTATCTGTGCTTTTGCAAATGATTTGTTTTAAATATCATACACCATTGGAGAATTCTGTTCAGCTTGAGTTCTAAACTCAGAAAGTTTGCGATGTTGTGTGTAATCATTTTGCACCAGTGCAATAACTCTGTTCTACAGCACTTTGCAGTGGTATAAATGAGTTTGCTTAGTGTGTAATTGTACAGTCATGAAGTAAGAAAATCTAGGAATATTAGGAACGGTGATTTTAAAATCACCTTAGTTTGCTTCACATCTAAGCATCAACATTTCTTTCAACGTTAGTATAACCAATTAATAATTTGTCCTGACATGAGGTCTGATTTACTGAGTCCCTGTGGATACTAAGAATTTGAAAAGTCCAGGCACAAAAATAGGGCAACAGGGTTCCTTCACTTGATTAAATGCAGCCACCTGTAAGTGGCTGTTTCTGTAACTGTTCTTTTTGTCAGATCGGGTGCCTTACTCTTAACTTTTTGATGACAAGATCAAGAGCTGCTATGAAAAGAAATAAAAATCCAGTGGATGGTAAAAGGCTATTGCAGAAATTCCTTCCTTTAAGGATATTCCCTGCTCTGAGAGGAAACTTTGGCATTCCTAAGAAAGTTGCAAGATAAGCCCAAAAGAGGGGAGACAACGTTGTAAGAAGAGGCCGTTGTCACTTACTTTTCTGGTCACAGGTGCTTGTGGCTTTTGAAACCTGGTCAGCAGGTGAACGGACAGCAAAATCGACGCGCTCTTATTTTTCTCTCCTGACTGCTCTCGCAGTGCCTGGCCGCAGAGCTTGCTCTCGCTGGAGTCAGCCTAGTGCCAGTCCTGGCTGCCTCATTTATAGAGTAGCAGGTCCTTTGTCTGGCGCGTGTCACCACTAGTCCTAGCAATCCAGGGAGCTTGTTTTGCATCTCCCAGGAGACTCTCTCTATCCTGCCTTTTCTCTTCTCCCCACACGCCCTCTGCCCTTTTCTGGGGCTGGTACGGGGCAGTCACTGACACTCTGCTTGCTAGCCTTGGAGCAAATACAGCTAGGTACAGTGCAGTTTGCAGGAAAGGGTGAAAGCTGCCCGTGGCAAGAATCAAATTTTTCTCTTCTTTTTTCTTATCTTTTGGGGGTGATTGATTGTTTTAAACTTCTGTAGTCAGCTCTGAGCTTGTAAATGTTTCCAGAGACAGAGATGCAGTGCTTATTCAAAAGCCACCTTTAAGATGCCTCCATACTGAGGAACAGGCTGGTGTATTTACTGTACTCCTAAGCAGGGGATTCCCTTTCTGCTCTGACAGTGAGGTGAGGTTGTGAGCCAAACCAAACCTGCACTACCTCTTTTGGGGAAAGCTCCCTTTCACTCAGAGTTGCAGCTAGCACCTTCTGCAGCCTGGAGGACAGCTACAGCTGCTGCAGTCTAAGGGCTGCCCCAAGCCGTGTGCTGGTCCTCTGCCTGAGTCCTCGTGACAACAGGAGGCTGCAGGTGTGAATTCACACATCTACCAGCCTGCCCTTCACTTCCCTACCCACTCAGTGCACTGAGGGTAGGTTTAACTCATGCTTTTACAGTAAAGATGAGACAGCTCTGTACCCCTGTCCCTAGGACACAGGGTCAGTGAAAGAGAGACTTCTTTCACCACTGCTGGAGTGGCCCCAAAACTTCCTCTCAGCTCACGGACAACAGGCAAGTAAGTTCACATCTGACTGCAAAAAAACCCCAAAAATTGCAGACTAACACCATCTCCATGACTGAAGCACACGCCTCTGTGTCCGTGACAGAGGCCAGTCCATCCAGCCTCACCCTTCCCCCGGGTAGCAACTCCCTTCATAGGGAAATAGTCACAAAATTTTCCCAGGCACAAGCCAACAAGGCACATGCCTTGTTACAAACATACAAAGCCTTTGGGACCCATATAACCTCATCTGCACCTCCATCCACTTCTCCATCAGGTGTTGGGATTTTGCTTTGGATGGAGACAAGAGTAAATACAGAGAACAAGAGCAAGATGCCTACTTATGCACTGGGAGCAACAGGAACTAAAGGAGAACAAGGGATGGGGAAGGAGAAGCCCCAGCTAATCACCGCACTACAGTCATCAGGTAGGAAAATGCCTGCATCCAGGCTAGGGCAGCTTTAAGGGCGCTCTACGGCTTTCCTCTGCTAAGCCCTAAAAAACCTCAGCTCTTACCCAGACCACCCCACCCAAAAGAGCAAGCTGGCAAGGTAGGGCTTACCTACTGGGTTTTCAAAAGCACTGCTAATGTTTCACTTAACAGGATTGTCCCCATAAATATTATCAACACAGCAGTGGAATGATGTGGTTGCTCGCTGGGGAGAAGGAGCCCCAGGTCCCTGCCAGGGAAAGTTGTTCCCTGCAGAGCTCGACTGGAGGTTCAGCCCTTTCACACGGTAAATTAACAGCGGCACTACAGCCTGAAAGCTGTGTCAACCGCTTCATTTAGCACAAGTGTTATGTTAACTAAAGGCCCTATTCCGGAGGGGCCTTTGGCCTCACAGAAGCCTAATTTCCATGTAATTTACATTGGAAAGTTGTGGAGTGCCCCTCCTCCCTGTTACTTCCTCCAACCCATTATTTACTCACAATCTGCCCTGAGATGCTCCAGCCAGCGTGGTAGGGAAGGGGGGATGACAGTCCAGAAAGGGGAAGGAGCTGAAGCTCTTTATCCCTAGCTGCTTGGGTACAACCTAGGGCTTTCAAAACCTGGCCAGACGAAGCACTGTAAAATATACAGCCAGGAAAGTGTCTGTCCTTGCAGGGAGGAGGGCTGGATGGGCTGCTATTTGTTTCTCACTCATGTATCCATGCAAGAGAGCTGGATCCTGCTCCTATTGCTGTCAGATACCGGTTTTACCCCTGCACTCTCCAGAGGCAGGCTCATGGTGAGAAGTCTGCCTCACTGCGGGAACATGAGGAGAAAAAGGGACATCCTAGCCCCCTCCCATGTACTTCAGAAAAGCCACCACCACATCTATTTAGTGTTTCTGCCCCATCCCACAGTCCCCTCATCTCTCTCCTGTTGTACAAGGGAATTACTCGTCCTGAACACCTCATGGCAGCCCAGCTGAGGCTGTGCAACCGACAGCACCCAGGAGGTCCTCACCTTCCCCCCAGGCTCCTGCTTCCCACCATCCCCTGACACCCTGCAGCCCCAGCTTCTTTTCTCCTCTGAGAAGCCACTATAGCAAAGCTCTGTGTCCGCTGTAAGCACAGCAGCACTTTCTCCTGCACTGTTTGGACATGTGGTGATCCATTGTCAGGCCCTGCAGAGGACATCCCAGGTGCCAAGCCAGCATTGGTGTCAAGTCATTGGGAATGCTGTTGAGATAGCATGGGCATGCTGACTTTTACACCAACTTTAAGGATCTTTTCCACCCTGTCAGATTGCTTTAAAGGGGCTGTCCATGAGGATCTGCTTCACTGTCTCTTTATTAAGCTGCCTATTGAACTGTGATTACTTGGCACCGATGAACAACACCAGTCCTATTCAGCTTCCTCTTCATACTTGGCAGTGACATAGCAGCAGGGGGAATACATTATCAATACATCCCTGCGGTCCTGGGATTACTTGTCCCTAGAGCAATCCATAATTGCCAGGATAGTATAGCTCAGCCAGAGGCAGGAAGAGAGGACCAAGCATGGCAAAAACAATATTGCACCCTGGGCATCCTCTTCCTCACAACAGCTTCTGCTGGCATCCATCCTGACAGGTTCCTTGGGGTCTGCAGCAGTTCTTTACCTGCAGCAGGTGTGGGTTTTAGCAGCCTCCCATTATCAGCTCATGAAACCTCAAGGGGAAACTATGTTTCGTAAGTTGCACTCTGCCTCCAGACTGCAGCTGGTATTAGCATATTTGTTCATGTAATGGCCACATTTTCCCTCCTCAGATACTCCTTTTCCAGTTTCACGGATCAGGAGAGGAGGGTGGGAAATGCTGTGTGTGCAAACAGGGTAACTGGGGACATAGAGCTGTTGTGTCTACAGATGCAGAAACGGCTGTTTTGTTGCAGCAGTGCTGGCAGGACCTTGCTTAAATGCAGACCCTCTCTGCCAGGCAGGTACACATTCGTCCTAGCAGAGGGACATTCCTTGGCAAGTTTGATGAAACAAAAGCAGGGAGAGAAACAGGGAGAGAAAAGAAAATGCATTCTCAGCTGAAGAGTAGAATGGGTACAGATCCCTGCCAGAGGACACAGTCTTTCCTAATTTCTGCTGTCGTGCCCAGCATGTGCTCCCACCAGAGGCAATGCTGAACTCACATTTACTGCACCCACTTTCTGAAGAGCCACACTTTGGTCAGCTCATCAGCTTGGCCAGCACCACAGATACCAGGAACTGTTAGACCTGGATGAAGCAGCAGACATACTATGTCAGTCATTTATGCAACAGCATTTCCATATGTGGTTCTGCAAAGTGGAAGATGCGAGAGTTGCCCACTTTGAAGAAGTCAAGAACACGTGGGTGGTTACAAAGTGTGACTGTCCTCAAAACCAGGTTTCTCATGTCCCTTTTTGAAATTTGGCATGCCAGTATTTAAATTCCAGACTCTGAAACATCCTGGGGGAGTAACTCTAGTTATTCCTCTTCCTAAAAGGAAGAAAAGCTGTTCTTGGCATATGTGACTGTGCGGTATGCAAGCAGGAGCAAAAGGTTTTATTCTGCTGCTGCACAGCTCCCAGGGCCAACAGAAGCCTCTCCAAGATAGAGCAGTGGTCAGATGGAAAAAAAAAGCACGTTTGTGTTTCACACTGGGCCAGACCTTAAACTCTGTCTTTCTGCAGCAAAACTCCTACAGCAGATGAGCAGGAAATCAAAGATAATCCTGTCTAAATATGAGCAGAGGTTTCAGAAGATGGGCCTGGGCTCAAGTTATTTTCCCCCTTTGTGGGGTGACCACTTTCAGTCTGAAGAAAGCAGCACACAGAATGTGATGGACAGAAAAAGGACAGCAAGAGGCTGCAAATGCACAGCCGCATTATCACTGTGAGTTCAGAGCCATGCACTACAGATGGGAACAATAAGAAGCAATTATACACATCTGGGCTCCTGCCCTTTAAAATCAAAATTTAGATCAATAGATTTTGAATATAGCAAGCTGGAGGAGGCTTCTTGGGGTTCAGAACAGCAGCTGCATGCAGACTGCTGAAATATTAAACTTCCATCATCTGAAGCTTTTTGTAACATATTGAATCTCTTATTAGTGTTAACAAAACACTCACATCAGGGGGTACTTTGAATTCTGGCCACACTTTTCAGCTTAATTCCAGAAGCCAAAAATCTCCTTTTGAATGCTGAAACTTGCTGATAGCCTTGAAGAAAATGTTTAGCCACAGAATAAAGAGACCGAAAACCTAATGTTTCTCTAAACTTTCCACTGGAAGCAAGAGAGAAGAGACAAGAAGCTCATTTTTCCGTTGACACAGACATACCTAGACAGTAAAAGTTCTTTGGAAATCACCTAAAATAGAGAAAAATAAGGCTGTCATCTCAGAGAATCAGCAGGTGCAATTTTCATTGGCACACAAGACTGAGCTCAGACAGGTTGCATACAGCAATAATATTGTCCCAAAGTGGAGTTGTGTACCCAGTGTGCAAGACGCCAATGTACACAATAAGACCACCACATATGCATTGTTGTAGTAAAATTAACATTAACTAGGAAAATGAAATGTAAAATGTAATTGAAGCAACCAAGGAAACCTGCCACTGCTCAAGTCCTCTATACTGCCCCAACCCTATTTAATTATTTGCCTAATATCAAAATAGAGAAAGCGTAACTACACATGATTTATCTATGATTCAATTAAGGAACTAACCACCAGACAATGTAGCACTGTTGATAGGCAAGGTGTTACTGTCAAGAGAGTGATGAACTGTAGTCCTGGTCAGCAAACCAAGAAAACCACTTGGAACTACCAACATCAGAGGAGAAGTAGGTAAAAGGTAATTTTGGCAGGGGGAGATCGTGACCACCAACTCATTGACCACCTACCTGAATGATACCACCTACTCAAAAGAGATCAATGGAAGAAGACAGAGTCTGCACACAAATTGACATGGGAAGTGAAGAAATCTTGACCAGTCATTAAACAGAATAACAATGAATATGTATTAATTGTTTGAATATGTAATAATCAATGTATAAAAGTGGAGATTTTTGAAACTAAGGTGTGCTCCCGTTTTGGGACGAGCACCCCATTTCTACACATTAATGGAATAAGCTTGGAAATACCTCAGCTGTGTGTGTTATTGGCTTGCACACCAAGTAAAGAACCCAGAGCAGGGATTCAAAGAAACATGGTGTTAAATATAAGAAAACCTTCCCAAGCAGATTATAAGGCCTGAAAGGGCTTATCTTCGCCATAGATGATTTGCACCTTCTACAACACTCTTTTAACTAAGGACAAGAAGTAGGGAGCAAGAGATTTAATTTCCATTATGACTTCAAGCAAAACACTCAACCCCCAACCATGTGTATTCAATGTGTTGGAAGTTGCCAGACTTTTGCACAGTCTGGCAAATTCTCTTCCTTCATGTGTGAGTCTTTGAAACCACGTGGCTTGCTCTTTGAGGTGAAATCTTGCTCTGAATCTCCATAACATCTCTTCTTAGTGCAGGTTGCTGCTTGGGAATGGCTGAGGCTGAAATCCTTGAGGGAGAGGTCCCATGTTTGGTGCTTAAACTGCTTCTCTTGCAGGACTAGCAATGCATGTGTGTACAAAGGGAAGCTGCAAGAAACCCAGCCTCTCAGGGGTTCGTTGTGATGACACATAGAAAACCCAAACCTGTTCACTGTTCTGACTCCAAAAGATAGCTTTCTTCCTTTCCTTTTAAAGATCTGCCATCCTATTTTTTCTGTTAGGAATGTATGCCCTTATTGCTGCCCTGATGATGGAAAGATGGTACAATTAATGTCAAATTTCTTTTCAATTGTTTTGTTTCCAATGTTTTAAAATACATCTCTGTATTTCAGATGCTCAGCTGGTGTCAACTGATGTACTTTCATGGGTTGCTATAGAACAGCCCTGATCCACAGCATGCAGAAAGCACTCCATTACTCTTTCAATTCACCTGTATTCCATCATATGACTGTGCTATATGTCTTTTTACTTTCCACTGGCTTTACAAAAGCCAACAGCAGCCAGTGGAAGGAAGACAAATTTTTGGCAAAATTCCTCAAGGTGAGAACTGTGCAATCTGCATATCTGACCACCTGCATTTTCAAAATGATTTTTACAAGGTCAGCCAGAAGCTTCTAAAAGTTTGGACCAGACTGTCCATTCCCCACCTGACCATGAGTATTGTTCCTGCACAGCTGGCATCCCAGATTCTCATGTAACAGCACAGGGAAGCAGCTCCGTTAACACCAGTGAAGTCCTTCGTGTACACATTAGCATGTTTTCACCCCAGCTGGCTCACCTGAGCCCATGAAACCAAGACATGCCCTGTGATTATCTTGACCCATCAAACCAGCAGGGTCTGTACCCTGTATGTGCAATATTTATAATAGCCTACGAGTAGCCCTTCGGATGGCTTTGCCTCCCCACTGTGAACAAGATGTAAGTATCAGGATGCGTGTTCAACAGTGTGGAGAAGGACTGGGGGACAAATTCTCCTGCTCATCTGTGAGTACCAAAAATCCCAATGGAACTGGGAGCTGTCTGGGGTGGAACATCTTGTGTCCAGTGTGTTGCATCTGCCATGAGAAAGGCAGCCTCATCTTTATCACAAACAAAAGGAATTGCTTTCAGCCAGAAGTATTATGCAGCAAATGTAGGTCAGCTCAGCTTTCTGGCAGGCTTTCAGTGGCTGCACAAAGAATAAATAAGCTATCAGCTCCTCTGTTTTAGTTGTAACTGACCTCTTTTGCCTTCCTCAGCTTTCTATTCCAGTTTGTAAAAAAAACACCACCGCTTCTCCCTGGATGAAAATGTGACAGCCTCAGAGACCGAGTAAGTGCCATAAGCCACATTTTGAGCACTGGTGAAACTTAAATAAGATGCTGTTGTGGTTGCCCAGGCTCCTGACAAGTGTTTCAGGAAGACATAATCCTATATGAAACCCGGAGCCAGAGGATGTGATTACCTTCCATGCATTAAAGCACAAGTGCAGGTTTTAGGTGATAGAATGTCCAGGCTTTGCAGACACAGGTTCCATGGCCGTTTTTGATAATTTGTCCCTTCATTGAGTTTGGTCACTGTATTCAGTGACTAAGTCCAGACTGCTGACAGCACCTCTCACCCAAACCTTGTTTGAGGTGCTGTGCTTTACACTATGAAAGAACAAACTCATAACACATGACGAATGCAAAAGCAAGGGCAGGAAGTCACTTTGCTCCAAGGAGGTCGGGAATGCTCTTTCTGTGCACCAAAAGTAACGTTGTGTTGCAGGGTAAATTGCTGGCCTCCAGGAATGCATTGGCATTGTCCTCCTCAACCCAGTACTGAGACACCATTAACACACAGGCAGTGCCCACTCCTGACCTTTGATTTGCTGGTGTGTCCCGCTGCTTTTGCCAAGCAGGGGAGCCTGTCTGCACAGAAACAAAGCCCTGCTCCGTTGCTCCTTGGCTTGGCACCCTCTGCCTACCCCTTTCAGCAGCGCTGCTTTTTTTCAGTCTAAATGTTTCTTTTTAGAGTGCCTTTTATTTCCAGCTTGGAGAGCAGGGGGACGAGAGATGGGATAGGGATGCTGAAGTAGGAATTTACATAATCTGATTAACAGAGGATTATCCAATGGCTGCTGAACAGCCTTAGTGTGCTTGAGCTAAAAATCTTACTATTCATTGCTCTCACCACCCTGCAGGACAGCTGCACCTGCAGCAGCAGCTAATTCTCTCCTGGGGACTTCAAGGAAGGAGAAAAGCGGTGGCATATTTTTATTATTATCTGGGGGTGGGTTGAGGAGCTGCAGCTTCTTGTGTGCAGTCCCTAATTGATCTGTCTGCATTAGTTTTCAGGAAGCTGAAATGAAAGCTGAGCCAGTTGGCATTATCAGGAACAGCCATCACCTTTGAAAAGGACCAGCTTGTGTGGCTCGTCCCAGTTTCCCTGTGTGTAGTTCAGTGGGGTCCATCCAGATCTTCTGCAGAAAGGAGATGGGTAGAAGGGTCCTGCACATGCAAGAACCAAATGCACGGTTTCCGCTGTGCTTGCCAGTACCCTGCTCAGCTGGGAGCAAACCAGACTCAACCCTTGCTCTAACATCACCAGAGACTTTCTCAAGCTGTAGCCTACACCTCTCCCCTCCAGCAAAAATGCAGTGACATGCAGATGAGGGCTTGCAAAGCATCACACCCAACATGTTGTCTTTTTTATTGCCCACGAGCTGCCACAGCTGCCACATCGTGCAGTTATCCAGAGACTTGGCTGAGGTGGCTACTGTGGGATGGCCAGCAGGACCCACCAGACCAACCCAACTGTAGACTCAGGGGGGAAGGAATTGGTCTGCAAAACAGCGGTCCTACAATCACAGTCCAAGACCTCTCATACAGGGGAGCAACTAACTCCTGTAGCAACTCAGCAGGCAGGCTAAGAAAATGGGAAAGGGGAAGGGAAGGGAAGGGAAGGGAAGGGAAGGGAAGGGAAGGGAAGGGAAGGGAAGGGAAGGGGCATGCCATATCTCCTTGGACATACTACAAAACTCAGCAGCACACAGGGGCATTGATGGGGCTGAGTCAAGCTCTCCCAGAAGGAGATGGGGCAATGGATGAAGTTCAGATCCTGGCAAGACAAGAAGAGTTCAGCTGCTGGTTTCAACAGAACCAGGTCTGCATCCCAAATGTCCACCCATAATGAAGAGGTGAAACTGCAAGCTGAGAAACATGTTAACTGTAGAATGGAAAGAACTGGAAACAGAGATCTCCAGATTAGAAGGAAAAACAGGTAAGATGAGCTGGACCCTCCTACCTACATTCACATGAACGCCAG
>NW_009648902.1:265327-269049 GCF_000708025.1 Charadrius vociferus
TATTCCATTGTACAGAGGGACATCTGTAGCAACCATAAAAGGTTTTTGAGCCTTCCAAGGAAATAAAAACTGGACTTTCTAGAAGAAAAGAGACACAATTACCTTTAATCTTCTGATAGAAATGCTGCAGTATAATCACCAAGGACTAATTATGAGTCCCTGTTTGCAGAAGCACACTCCATCTTCACAGCTAGGGTCTGGAGATGCTGGTGTTGCTTTACATATTCACTCATGCCTGCTGTATTTGTCTGGGGGTCTCTGAAGACTGGCATGACAGCTGCCATTCACAGATACTACCTAAACAGATGCAGTGCAATTTGTCTTTCTTACTCCTACCAACAGTAGTATGAATGAATAATGATACGTAGTAGTCTAGTTAAATAGGGAGATTGCAGAGTATCAGGAAGTCATCCTGCCTGTCTGTTTCTCCAGTTTCTCCTCCTCTTTTCAAGCAAGAAGGGGAAACCACTTCTTACTTCTGGGGGAAAAGCACAAGAGCAAAAGCTGGGCAGCAGCCACCAGCTGGGACTTTGTGTGTGCTGGTAGCACATGCACGGTCGTCTCCACTGAGCGGGTTTTTTTCAAGGAGCTGCAACACAGAGAGCTGCCCTTTCACTGTATGTTGCATAGGGACCAGGGCTCAAACCTTAGTGCTACCTGGAAACAATAACTCCTCCCAGCTGCTGGCTGATGTGATTTGGCCTGCATAATGTGCAAAGCTGGACAGCAATTGCACCTGTGGGATGTAGCATGTCGTGCAATGTGTCCAATACACCATACGGCAGCAATATGTCCATACTCCACAGTAGAGGTATTGCCAAGGTATTTCCATGCTTTGGTGTAATTAATATTCCTGGATTTAGCAGTTACTAGTACCAATACAAAGGAATAAACTACATCCTGGGGTACAAAATCTCTCCTGCTTTGAGGAAGTTCATCTGTGTTGCTAAACTCATCATAGATACTGACACCTGCCCAGATGCCAAGAGGAATGAGGAACTGACAGCAAGTCCACTAGCATTTGTCCATGCCACGTGCTGTAGGAAACATGTTTTCTACAGACCCTTATTTCTCTGTACAACTGTAGCTTAATGAGGTCCCCTTGCAACAAATGCTGAATCTAGACCATTGCCTCTTGAGCGGAACTTGCACATGCTGGATAAAATTCAGGCCCCTTCTTCACTAGTTTTTGTCACTGTAGTACAGGCCTGTTCTGTATTTTGAAATTAAAGGGCTAGGACCTGATGCCGATAATCTGGCATCTAATGGTGTCCCAGGAAGGGAGAATGCCACAGATCACAGACACACAGAGACAACAGCAACATCTGTTTGCTCCATCATCTGTTCCCAGAGATGGACTTTTATATATATTCTCCAGAGCTCAGCAGCCAGAACAATAAAACTTCCTCACAGCTGCTATTACTTTTTTCCATGCTTCTGTCCCCAGAAAAGGCAGCAGAGCTGTTTAGCTGCCATCCATTCCCCAGGCACACAAACTTGACCCACAGGAGGTACAGCACGAACAGAATGAAGAAAAAACCTTCTCCTGAGCAGCAGGCACGTTTCTCACCATAAATCTTCAACCTACAAATAGCAGCAGCTTCTCCCCAGCACACAGCAAGCAAAGCTATGGAGCAAAAAGCATGCCAAGGAAACATATTCAAATGTTAGGGACCGGCTCTGCTGACAACGGTTAGAGGAAGAGATGCATCTGTGTGTGTGAGGTGATCGCTCTATCTCTAGCATTCAAAGTCAGCTTAAACACAGACTGTTCTTCTCAGAAAGGTGCAACAAACCACGGACTTCTTACTTTTTCCCTTTTCCAGCCCTGCCCCCGTGCCCCTCCTGGCTGACTGAGGCTCCCTGCACAGCTGAACAACTGTTTCAAAGCACAGGGCAGATCAGCTCTGAAGCCCTGCGTTATTTATGAGTTTGGAAATCAGAGCCTTTCGGTTGACTGCCAGTAAATGGCAATGATTAGAAGGAGGGAGGGGTAGGCTTGTGTGCAGCTCTTCATTCTCTATTCATTGTGAAAAGGGGATCACTCCAGCTAACTGGCCCATGGAGATAAGGATTTCAGACAATCTGCATTAGCCTGATAAGCCAGGTTTGCATTGCATAAAGATTATTTGTTAAGAACCTCAGTAAAATAAAATACAGTCAGAAGGCTTATCAGCACAACTCATTTCCACTCACACCCCTCTGCCTGCCCCCACTGACATTTTTCTTCCTCTATAAATAAAGCTCCCTGCTTGTATCCCGGCTCTCTGGGATGGAGCAGAGATTGAGGATGAGAAGCAGTGGGGGAGGGCTGGGGAAAACAAGGAAGAATAGCCTGAAACCTCCCAGCTGCGACTAGTCACTGTTAGAGCCGTGGTCCTGATCCACACTATGTGGGAGGGCATCAATGCCCACCTGGTGGGTAGTTTGGGTTTGCCCCTTCTGGTGTAAACTAGAGCAGCTGGGCTGGCATCAGCAGCCTTCCCTCTTTGTACCAGCTAAGGATCAGATCAGGAAGGAGTTTATACCTGTTTCCCTCTACTTTATGTTTTCCCATTTCCTCATATATTAAAAAAATGGCCCCTAACATGCAAAGTACTGGGGATTCCCAAACCCGTGGCAATCCTCTCTCTTCCATCTACAAATTGCCATTAGTCAGGCGTGTTGCTGTTAACCAGCCTTGCTGAATAATGGAAAACTATTAGAACAGCCCCCTGTGCTCCTCCTTTCCCCCTTTTCTTCTCAGCACCGTCAGTGTTAGCAGGGAACGTACCAGGCCCAGGACTGTTCTGCTCAGACAGTGCTGCCTTTCCCAGAGGTAGGTGACCATTTCTGCACAGACCCTGGGCATTACTTAGGTATCACACAGCAATTCAGATTAAGTCCCTCTCCAGTCCACACTGGATCGTGAGTGCCAGGGGAAAGGCAGCCACACAAAAACAACACAAGCTCTTCTACCTTTTGACTGCCAGCTCAATTACAGTCACTTAACATGTGTAATCTGTTGTTTCCAGCTGCCATTGCTGCATACGCTTTTATTAGGGCTTGTTGACAGAAAGGCCTTAGCAAGACAGAAAGTACTCTGGTAGGGCTTAGCATTTCTGCCTTCGTACTTTGTACAGTGGCGTAATGCACCAATTAGTACTGTGGGTAGGGACAACTCTGTCTTACTCACACCTTTTGTTTAAGGACTCTAGCCCTCTGCAGGAGCACCATGCACAAAAGTTGCATTAGCCAGCACAGGTTCCTGCATTTCAGGCCCATATGTAGGTGAAATCTGTGCTTGTGTGGCCTTGTGTCTCTTCAGTGCAAGTTCTGCTGAAAGCCCTTATTTCAAGAAGTGAAATGGGAGATGTGGCAGTCTGGTGAGCACTCCAGGCAAAATCAACAGCATCCAGGTTTCAACCAGCTTCATTTCAGTCTGACAGATAAGATATTAGTAAGGACTGGTTAACTCTCAGAGAGGCTCAGAAGTGATACTGGGGAGGGCTTGGAAGACAGGGCAGTCAAAACAAGAACAGGTAATACTATTTTCTGGGTCCTTCCTTGGCTTGCTTGCAGGAGATATTGTGGACCATTACACTTAGTTCGGAACAGCTCTACTGTACAACAGGGAAAGGCAGGTCTGAGGAGGGCCAAGGGGCGGCAAATTGATTGACTGACTTGATTAACTGCTTGTAATGAAGTGGCCATAAAAGAAAAGTAATGAAGAGGCTAACAAT
>NW_009648902.1:269094-296936 GCF_000708025.1 Charadrius vociferus
CAGGAAAAAGCAGGCACTTTTTCTGAACAAACAATTAATGCATTGCAGAGGCATCTTTAACCCAGAGAAGTTGCTACAGCAAGCATTCACAGGATGCTAAGGGCATCAGCAGTGCAGGAAAGTCATCACAGATGGCTACAGGGACCATATACCAAGGTCTCTGCTGGAGGTGGGCCCCAAGCTCCTTCACTGGTGGTGCTCCTATGTTCCCAGGTATGTTGCATGTCTTTATCGGGCTTACAGAGCAAAACGCCAACACCCAAGAACACTGCAAAGTCAGCTGCAACTCCCAGCCAAAAGCCCTACTGGCGTCCTTTTCCCTGTCTGTGCTAGGAATACGAGTTCCAGAAATGTGCCTTTTCTTTCCAGGTGTGGAGCGGGAAGCCATGTCCTTTGGCTGTAGAGGGGTAGAGGGTACATTACACTGCTGCAGAAGAAGTCAGCCCCTGGGGCTGAGAAGGCATTCACCAGGAAAATTGTCTCCTTTTTAATGCACCAGAACCCAATGCATCACCTTACCTTGGGTGATACAGGAGTATAATCTGTACTGGTATAACTCCTCCTTTGTGGACCAGAATGTGAGTCCAGATTGCAGGTGTGTGCTCTTCTGCTAAAGCATATCTGGTCTGGAATAAAGGCCTGCATGCCAGTATAACTACAGTCATAAAGGCTGTGCTGGGGGATACTATCGCTTATTTCAAGCAGGGTCGTTTCATGCACACACAAGACCTTGGGATTTCTGTGTTTCCTCTATGAATATGGCTGGAAAGGAACATGTAAAAATAAGTTTGCAAGGCATTCGTGTGTATAGATAAACAGGTTCTGCAGGGCATAAGCCACCATGTATCTGGTCAGGCACGGAGGTCCCCCTCCCCCATGCCACAAATGTATCTTGGCTTCCCAAAATAGAATAATTAATTAAAAAAAAAAAACAGCTCTGGCCTGGCTCCTGTCTTTACCGGCTGTCACCTATTTAATCTTCCCTCCTTTTCCATGTTTGTTCAGAAATCCCTCTCTTTGAGTGCAGCTGGAAAGGTTGTTACTAACGGGCGACCAAGCCTGAATGCTGACAATGTGAGATGATTATAAGCGCCCAAAGAGCAAACACACAGACTTTTCAACAGAAGATGCTCCTGCTGCCACAACGGGCTTCTGAGATACCACTCTGGACAGCGGCAGTGATAAATAAGGGCTAGTGTCAACTCAAGAGGGGAGGCCACGGAGTTCAACAGTAGCTCTGTGTGGAAGCTGCTGTGCTCAAGAGTTTTGACTTTTCTGACAGGAGGTGACTGGGTAAAAGGCACCGTAATTAGTTGCTTTATGTCACGGAGGGCCACTTGGTTTATCTTGGTTTTGAAGTGGTAGGAACAGAAATGGCTGAGCTGGTGAAAAGCAAAGAGGCTAAAGAACCACTGTTATTCAAAGGGCATAAATTTGGCACTCCAGGTTATGCGTCCAATAGGAGGGCCTAAACCAAAGCACAACAAAATAATCATAAAACTTCCTTGAACTGGTTTTGGTACAAAATGAAAACCTGTTGGACATGCACTGCCCCATGGGAGTCCCTGCTGGAATTTCAAGTTTGCACACGACACCAGACTGGGAGGACTGGTTGATTCATACTGCCATCCAGAAGGACCTCAGCAGGCTGGAAAAATGGGCTGAGAGGAACCTCAGGAAGTTCAACAAGGAAAAGTGCAGAGTCCTGCACCTAGGGAGGAACAACCCCAAGGACCAGCACATGCTGGGGACTGTCTGGCTGGAAAACACCATGGCAGAAAAGGACGTGGGAGCTCTGGTGGACATGAAACACAGGTCCACTGAGAAAATCCCTGGCAGCTGGCTGTGACCCACCATGGGAGAAAGCAGGGGAGCCCAGAGAGCAGTATGGCACTGCTGACATAAGCTCCAAGCCCCTTTCTTGCAACCTTGCAGGGCATCCTTTCCATCCAGTATCCCAGCTTCTGTGCATAGAGGGCTGCTGCCTAAAGGGCTGCATGGAGATGATGTCTGTCCTTTCCCAGTGCTTACCAATTTGCCCCAAAGCTGAGCAGAATCTACTCTTCCCAAGGCATGAAAATTAGTTTACAGGCTGTTGCTGTAAACACTAACCCAGCAGCCTGCTAAATTTTTCCCCAATGCAACACAGCTCTTCTTCACTGCATTTTAAACCTATTGCTTCTTATTTACCACAAGAAGCCATGAAACCTCTGGCTTTTCTTCTTGTTCCAAACAGACCTATTGCTTAGTCTGTCTTCAGAGGTCTTTTAGCAAATGCTCTTGTCCTAGACATGTTACTGTCAGGTTCGTTAATGCAAGACAGGGGGCAGCAAGATCCGGAATAACTGATTTTTCCCAGTTGCTCACTGCCGGCTCATACTGACAGTGTGCAAAAGGAGGCAGCCAACTTCCCTGTGAAAGGTGGGAGTATTGCAGAAAAAGGCGGCTAAGCATGGCATTTAGAGGCTGATGGTGGACTTGCGGCCCTGACTTTAGTGTTCAAGGAGTCTAGAGCCTAGTCTTTGGCATGGTGCTGTAGTGGCAAGTATCTGAGATCAGAAAACACTGTCCTGGAAATGGTTATAGTCATGGCTAAGAGACCTATGCATTAAATAAAAGGGTGTATTAGATGCAGATGAGCACAGACTGTTTAAGGGCATCCCAGATGCAACTGCTGCCTCTTCCCTCCAGCTGCTGGAGCAAATCTTTCACACACAGATGAAGACCATGTAAAGCCATGGTCAACACTTGAGATTGACACCATCAAGTTCAGGGTGCCTTGGTACCCATTTCAAGCCTCTGTCCTGCAAAATATTCTGTGCTTGTGGGGCTTTTTTATAAATGCCAGCTAAAATTCTAGTCTCATTATAAAGCTTCTCTCGCTTTGCTGTGCCTATCAACACAAAAGGTGGCCCAAGGACTATACAGCAAACAGCTCTAATCCTATGACAGTTGAATAGTTCTTCCAGGAACCAGCTATTTAAAGTTCATTTCATACAGATCTATACAGTAAAAGCTCATATACAGCATTTCTATCAGCTTTATTTCTTACTGGAAGAAGGAAAAAATTGGGAACACTTAAAAAAAGAAAACTCTAAAACAAAAAGGGAGTTTCAACATCATCCCATTACATTTCATTTCACCTTACCCAGCTGCAAGATGGCAGCTGTCTTACTCTGTAAAGCCAACCTCAGTGGTTCATTTTATTCATAGTCGCGTATTTCCTTCATACTTGGCAGCCCAGCAAGCCAAATTTTCATTCATGCCAAATCTTGTTTCACTCTGGCAGTGCTCCAAGGGATCTTCAATTCCAAATGCCACTCAAGTATGCTGTCCGCCTCTAGTACCTTAGCTTAAGTGTTAAGGCCAATAAAATGTTCATATCAGCTGTGCTTTCTTCTTTATCCACAAGGCTCAGTCTACTTTCAGTCTGGTCTGCAAACTCTAGCAGTGACTTTTACAGTCTGCCAAAAGTCACTCCTGTCAGCCACATTCCAGTTGTTCGGTTTTTGATGACACCGATTACCATGGGAAGATTTGCTCCAGGACCCTAGCGTTTGGCTGTCAGGAAGACACCGCTCCCAGCGAAAGCCCTTCCCTTCTCTTCTCTTATGTCCAAGATCACTCCAAGAGCCTTTGGCAGACTGGTACAGCATTCGTAGAACCACAACCTCATAGAATTACAAAACCATAGAATAGGTTTGGGTTTGAAGGGATCGTTGAAGACAATCTAGTCCAACCCCCCTGCCATGGGCAGGGACATCTTTCACTAGATCAGGTTACTCAAAGCCCCATCCAACCTGACTTTGAACACTTCCAGGAATGGGGCATCCACATCTCTGGGCAACTTGTTCCAGTTTGTCACCACCCGCATAGTAAAGAATTTCTTCCTTATATGTAATTCAAATCTACCCTCTCTTAGTTTAAATACAGACCCCTAGTCTGTATTGCTGTTGGGGATTACCCTCACTCAGGTGCAGAACCTTGCACTTGGCCTTGTTGAACTTCATGAGGTTCACTTTTGCCCACTTCCCAAACCTGTCAAGGTCCTTCTGGATGGCATGCCTTCCCTCAAGTGAGCAGCCGCACCACTCACCTTGGTGTCTTCTGCACACTTGCTGACGGTGCACATCCCACTGTCAATGTCCTTAATTAGGGTATTGGACAGTCCCAATACAGACGGCCGAGGGATGCCATTTGTTACTGATTTTGAACACTGAGCTGTTGACTGCAGCTCTCTGGATGTGGCCATCCAGCCAATTTGTTAGTCTTCTCACAGTCCACCTGTCAAACCTATAGCTCTCCAATTTAGCGACAAGGATCTTGTGGGGGACCATATCAAAGGCTTTACAGAAGTCAAAACTGATGCCATCAATTGCTTTTGTCTTACCCACCAACGCAAGCACTCCAGCATAGAAGGCCACCAGATTAGTCAGACATTATTTGCTCTTGGTGAAGCCACATTGGCTGTCTCTAATCACCTCCTGGTCTTCTATATGTTTCAGCATGTCTTCCAGGAGTATCTGTTCCATGATCTTACCAGACACAGAGGGGAGGCTGACTCGTCAGTAGCTCCTGGAGTCCTCCTTTCTACCCTTTTCAAAAATGGGCATAATGTTTCCTTTTTTCCGGTCCCTAGGGACTTGGTCTGACTGCCATGACTTTTCAAATATGATGGAGAGCAGCTTAGTGACTAGTTCTGTGAGGACCCTGGGATGCACCTCTTTGGGACCCATGGACTTGTGTATGTTCAGGTTTCTCAGATGGTTAGATCGAGGGCTATGGGTGAAAAATTGAGACCAAGCCAACAAAGGAAACTTTGTGGTTGGTGTCTACTATATGCCACCTGATCAAGGAGAGGAGGTCAATGAAGAGTTCTTTCCTCAACTGCAGGAAGCATCATGCTCGCAGGCCCTGATTCTAATAGGGGATTTCCACCACCCAGACATCTGCTGGAAAAGCAGCACACCAAAAAGTAAGCAGTCCAAGAAACTACTGGAGTGTGCTGAGGACAACTTCCTAGTGCAGGTGATGGAACAACTGACCAGAGGAGAGGAACTGCTGGACCTGTTGCTCACTAATACAGAAGAACTTAATGGAAAGGTGAAGACCGGAGGTAGGCTGAGCCGCAGCAATAACGCCTTGATTGACAGAATTCTCAATCTTGAGGGGTACAGGATGGGTAAAAAGTAGAGACAGGACTCTAAACATCGGAAAGGCAAACTTTCAGCTGTTTAAGGCATTGGTGAGTGGGATCCATCCCTTGGGAAACTGCCCTCAGAGATAAAGGAGCAAACGAGCTGGGAGATACTTGGACATTTTTCTGCAGGTGCAAGAGCTCTCAATCCCAACATGCAAGAAGTCGGGCAGGGAGACAGGAGGCCAGCTTGGCCAAGTCAATACCTCTTAGCCAAACTAAAACATGAAACCAAAATACATAGGTAGCAGAGACAGGAATGCACAACCTGGGGAGATTATAGGTGTATGGCCTCAGAGTGCAGGGAGAAGATCAGGAAAGCTAAGGCACAGATGGAGCTGAACTTGGCTACCAAAGTAAAAAATAACAAGAAGGGTTTCTTCAGGTACATAGGACAACAAAGGAAGATGAAAGAAAGTATAATCCCCTGTGAAGAGTGAAACAGGAGACCTGGCTACAACCAACAAGGAGAAGGCTGAGGTACTCGACAACTATTTGCCTCGGTCTTCACAGGCAAGCGTTCTAACCAATTCACAGAATGCAAAGGCAGGGACTGGGAGAAATACCACACACCACAGGAGATCAGGTCTATAACCTGATGACATTCATCTGCAGGTCCTGAGGGAACTGGCAGATGAAGTTGGTAAGCCACTATCCACCATATTTGAGAAGTCATGGCAGTCTGGTGAAGTTCTCAGGGACTGGAAAAGGGGAAACATAACCCCCATTTCTAAAGAGAGTAAAAAAGAAGACGCAGGGAACTACAGGTTGGTCAGTCTCACCTCTGTGCCCAGCAAGGTCATGGAGCAGATCCTCCTGGAAACTATGCTAAGGCATACGGAAAATAAGGAGGTGGTTAGTGGCAGCCAACACAACTTCACTAAGAACAAATTGTGCCTGACAAATTTGGTGGCCTTCTACAATGGTTTTACAGCATTGGTGGGTAAATGGAGAGCAACAGGCATCATCTACCTGGATATGTGCAAAACATTTGACATTGTTCCCGCACGACATCCTGGTCTGTAAACTGGAGATATATGGATTTGACCAATGGACCACTTGGTGGATAAGGAACTGGCTGGATGGTTGCACTCAAAGAGTTGCAGTCAAGGGCTCCACGGCCAAGTGGTGAGCAGTGACAAGTGGTGTTCCTCAGGGGTCAGTACTGGGACCAGTACTATTTAACATCTTTGCTGGCGACACGGATGTTGGGATTGAGCACGCCTACAGCAAGTTTACCCACACCACCAAGCTGTGTGGAGCAATCGACACGCTGGAGGGGAGGGATGCCATCCAGAGGGACCTGGACAGGCTTGAAAGGTGGGCCTGTGCAAACCTCATGAAGTTCAACATGGCCAAGTGCAAGGTCCTGCATGTGAGCTGGGGCAATAATCCCATGCACAAATACAGGTTGGGCAGAGAATGGATTGAGAACAGCCCTGAGGGGAAGGACTTAGGGATGTTGGTTGATGAGAAGCTCAACATAAGCCGGCAACGTGCACTCGCAGCCCAGAAGGCCAACCATATCCTGGCCTGCATCAAAAGAAGCATGGCCAGCAGGTCAAGGGTGGTGATTCTTCCCCTCTACTTTGCTCTGGTGAGACCCCACCTGGAGTACCGCGTCCAGCCCTGGAGCCCCCAACATAAGAAGTACATGGACCTGTTGGAGAGGCTCCAGAGGAAAGCCACAAAGATGATCAGAGGGCTGGAGTACCTCTCCTATGAAGACAGGCTGAGAGTTGTGGTTGTTCAGCCTGGAGAAGAGAAGGCTCCGGGGAGATCTTATAGCAGCATTCCAGTGTCTGATGGGAGCTTACAGGGAAGATGGAAAAGGACTTTTTACAAGGTCACGTAGTGGAAGGATACAAGCAACAACTTCAAACTGAGAGTGTAGATTTAGAATAGATGTCAGGAATAAAGTTTTCACTATGAGGGTGGTGAGACACTTGAATGAATTGCCCAGGGAGGCTGTGGCTGCCCCATCCCTGGAGGTGTTCAAGGCCAGGCTGGATGGGGCTTTGAGCAACCTGGTCTGGTGGGAGGTGTCCCTGCCCACGGCAGGGGGGTTGGAACTAGATGATCTTTCAGGTTCCTTCCAACCTAAACCATTCTATGATTCTACAATTCTACGATTCTTGTGCTGAGGACTCCAATGCTGGATACAGTCATCGTTGCACAGCATGGTACTGTGTCAGACATATTACTGCCCTGAGTGACACCAATGTCCTCTGCCCCTGCAGTCTGAAATACAGGTACATTGTACCCACTAACATTCAAGCTAATTACTCTGATGATAAAAGCAGTTATTCAGAAGTTTTAGGGCCAGAAGAGGAATGTTATGAGCACGCAGTACAATCTGCAAAGCACCAGGCATGACATTTCACCTAGTAAATTCTGAATAAAATATTTGACTTCTCTTTAAAGCTGCAGGAAAGACTTATTTCAAGAAAACAGGCACAAACACAACAGTATTAGTTTCCCTCCTTTAAGAACAAAACTTTCATTGTCCCTTCCTTTTTTCAAGAGGAAAGCTCTCACCCACGCCCCTTAATTACAGCAGTGACTTAGATTTGATGAGACTCATTCAGCTCATAACTCACATGCTCTGCTGCAGTCTCAATCAATGGGACATTTATGTATAAACTAGCCTCAGTGGAGAACTCATCATTAGGCAATCTAATGCCATTAAGCAAGATCATCAGGTGATGTAAATTGACTGATGGTGCCCATTTAGCAAAACAGAGGATGTTGATCATTAAACACAAGTGCTAGATAATCTTTTATGTGTTTACATGCAGTTTCCCTAGTCCCCGCATTTTGTTCTGGCATATACAGTGTGACAGAGTTACATCAAGAGAAAGAAAAGCCTAAAATAGTGAGGCAGATGACCCTGAATTTCTTGAACTGCCCTGTGAACTCGAAAAATTCTGCCAATGGGTAATAAAGGAGAGAACTAAGTTCCTTTAAGTCATTGCACTGTGACAATGCAGTCCTTGGAAGGAAGGAGGTATCTGTATGACACAGGTATTACTCCTTTAACATCTCATTTATCTGTGCAAAACAAACAATTCCAACTGACAATGCAAAGCAGAAACTGTTTTTCTCTTCAGTTGACAGACTTTAAGACTTATGACAAGGGGAGAGAATTCTAAAGCAGCAATGGATGCAAACTGTTTAACACTGGGAACCAGCATCTCCCAGACAGTTTCAAGGGAAAGGGCATAACAAAATCAGCTACTTCTTTTTCCTTTGGACAACAGAGAAAGGCTCAAGCATATTTTCAGGACTCTCTTCTATCTGTATCATCACAGTTTTGTCAACCTTCTATTTCTGACTTTAAAAGAACAGTGGGGTTGAAGACACAGCCCCTTCTTCTATCAGAAGATTCTTTCCTGACATATCAAAAGCCTCAGCATCTCCCTCAGACGCTCACTGCCCTGCATGGCCAAGCATCATCTGTTACATGCAGGAATTACAATGTTGTTCTACAGCCTCAGTTCGGCTCAGACTTATCCTCCAGAAAAGCTGCATTGCACTCCTGTTGTAAATGATCACATTTTTCAAGTGTTCAAGATGCTACAGTTTCCTATCATTTCCATAGCGGGGTGCTAATTCACCATCGCTCCCAGGATGAGCTCCAGTGTCTGATTCTAGAAATACAACCTTTCTTAAGCTCATACACAAATGATGATTCCAATTTTCATTTTGTAAAAGCAGAAAGTTATTGAAAGCTGCTATAGAATCGTGGAAAATGGGAACTCCTTCCAGCTGGAAGACAGGATTAACGACAGCCAATCCTTAACTACTGTCAGTCTCGGCTGACATGTGTCTGAGGCATTCTCAGAGACCAAAGTCAAAGGCTTCACTTATTTCCATAGGTAAAATACTCTAGTATGCTATGCAGGCAATCTTAATTTGTTTCCTCCCATGTACTTCTATTTCCTACCAGTCACAGAAAGGGAGCACATATATCCCTTCCTTTTTGTAACATCTTGTACAGCTTTTGAAAATGGCTCTTTATGGTGCCTTCTCTTCAGGCAACCCCATTTCTTCAATCTTTCCTTGCAGTTATTCCAGAGCTTTGAACACCTTGCTACCCTCTTTGCAGCTCATGGGCATTCCTTGAATATTTTTTTTCCTTGAATTCCTTGCTATCTTTAACAGTTACACATATGTAATGTGCTTTGTTTGCTATACGAAAGTCAAGGTACTTCAAATGTTGTCGCTTAAGACCTTAAATGCATGCCATTAAAAGAATTTATAAGTTGCCCTCCTCTCAAGAGCGCTTTCAAATTGAAGGCAGTTAGTAAGTTGGGAAGGTAACACAGAACTAAAATTAAGCATCCATTTCAGATGAGGCAATTCAGGATAATGTAACAGGAAACACATAAATCTGGGTGTTTCCATGGGGAATGGTCAGGCTTCAGCCTCACAGCATGACTCTACCGATTCTACCATGTTTACACCGCTCCTTGGGACGCAATCCTACAAGCAGGAAATGTGTGGTCAGGGCAGTGCACAAAGCATGACAGGAAACACGCAGAAGTAAAATGTGTATGTGCAATTGCAGGATCCTTTTTTCTACATGTGGGCACCTGCTTTATTCCAAGTATCTTTGTTGTGTTCAAGTACCTTTATTAAACAACAAAAGCTCAAGACAGACAGTCAATAAGCAGTGTCCGAAACAGTTTAAAATTCTTCTCTTTGTATTTCATCATGGTAATTGCAATGAAGTGTGTTAAATGCTGCCCAAGACGATCAAACAAAGGATGAAACATCTTGAGTTGCAAATTAGACTCTCCTCCTTTTAATCAGTGTTAAATACACATTTGTATCTTCTGAAGAGAAAATATTTTAACCTGAAGAATAACTTACAGGTATAATCAACTATTTAAGACAGCCTCCCTTTCAGGGACATGCATTTTTTTCTATTAGTCTTTCCAGCTACAAATACAAAGTCAAAAATTTGACAGGATTATAGTTTTCTGATAGTATCTTTTCTTTCACTCTTAAACATCTATCACATTTGAAAATTTTACAGGCTTATTGTATGTTATTAAACAAAGTAGTTCACAACAACAGAGTTCTGAACATGAAAACCACAAGGACGTTGGCTTTTTTCATTTTAAGGAAAAAATGCAAAAAATTCTACCTGAGAAATTATCCCTTATGATGTAATGTTTAGTTTATCGAGCAAATGACATTAGCAGGATTTTACATCTCTCTTGTCTTAATTAAGCAAAGTTAACAAAGTTACCATATCAATTGAAGAGCCAGCCTGACAAGTTGTTGCCAGAAGCTGAATAATTTACTCCAGTCCTTCAGTGGCAGGAAACCACTGGAACTGAGAGGATTGGCAGGAAAAAGCTCACAGCACACTCCAGGACAAAAACAGCAGGGAAGCCCCAGAGTGCGCCTGGAATGATACAGCAGTAAAACCGCTGCATGGTAGTAGCTATTTCATCTCTCCAGAACTGTACACATTTGAATACACAGCTGAAAACTGCACATCAACAGAACACAAACCACAGAATCAACCTACATCTACCCAGTGAAAGATGGAAAAGCCGTGACCCGTAGATAGACTTTCTGCTTTAGCAAGGAAAGAATGGATACAGGTTTGTTGCAAGTAAACATGAGCTCCATTCAGTACCTTGACACTGGTTCACAAGTACTCCTGGGTCCGTACCATATATTATAGCCATAACTCACTAGCAGCTCTAGGGTCTTTGTCCTCCCTGCACAGCAGAACTGGAACAAAGTTGGACACACACACTCATATGAAAGCTATTATGCCTCTCCGAAATACTGAAGAAGAAAGCTTACTTCATTGACCAAAACTACAAGCAGAAGCAGGAGGAGGGAGTTGTCAGGCTTCCACTCTCTTCCCATCCAAAGCCTAATGTTACACTAACACTTCACTTGCAATTATGCTACTGCAAATTTGATGGAACGGTTGATATTTGTACACACTTCTGCTAACACTTAGAGAAAAGACCTGTGATTCTCTGAGATCTCTGCTCTGTGAGCCCATTAAGTAGAAAACTATTAATACCCCCATTTCTATCTACTTGTAAGAAAGCAAGGATAGCTATAATTTTCAAGTCTGGTCAAAACTCTTACATGGAGAACACACTAATTGGGACATCAAAACCAGAATATTTATTTTTTTCATGGGAAAGACATCCCTGCAGCATACACCTTCATGTTCTTAAAAAAAAGGGAAAAAAAAGCAGGTAACATTCCCTGTCATAATTGCATGCAGTGCGTAGCTCACAAAAAAACTGGACTATTATTGTAAAATGTCTGATGTGGGTAGTTTCTTCTTCCCTTAATTTAGTATTACACCATTACCCAGTGCCTCCTACACGTAAAGCAGGTGGGTCATGTGGGTTTTGAGTAACAGAAACGTTCCACTCCCAAGAGCAACCTGTTGCATATCATAGGAATATATCACTCTCAAATGAAGCATATTTGAGGTACTCATAACTCTGGTGTTTAAAAGTTGAATATTCACAGGATCTCCTCTGGAAAAAGAGAAGCTTCTCTGGGATTTTCCTATTCTACTTCTCTCTTAAGCTTGAGAAGCAAACAGTCCCAAGGTTTTGATGATCCCAGGAAAGTCTAAGCCACCTGGCCACTGTTAACATTTAAATAGTCAACTGCCCATAAGTTTATTGCAACATTTCTTCTCTATTCCCTTTGTGCAGCTTTTCTTTCAGCTTCCATTCTCTTCAGTTGCCTCTAATCTTTTAACTACCTGGAAAATGCATGAAGGTGAAAAAAATACCTGTTGAGCAAAAAAAGGTAAATGTCTCCTTAGGAAACAGGCGAGAATTTACAAAAGGAACAGATCTTGATGCCTTTGGGAAACAGGAAATCACAAAATGACAGTTTCAAAGATGGCAGGCATGCTCTATTAGCAGTCAGGTGGTCAGTAGATTTGAATGACATCGTCCCATTCATCAACAGGCCAGACACCATTGTACTGCACGTTGGATGGTGAGCTTTTCCAGTCCCACGTCTTCACAGGAACCTTCCAGTCCAGGCCATAGTTGGCTTCAACATACTGAAGGGTTTCACAGGGCACGTGTACCTTGAGTTCTACAAACTCAGTCCAACACAGAGTAAACTTTGGAAAGAGATACCTGTGTTATAACAAAAGAACATGGTCACTGGCAGAAGACTGAAATACACCTCTAAAGTTCATGAAGAGAGCAAGCAACTGCAGCGAGTGGCCATGTTACATTTTTAATAATTTTTTTCTTATTTTGTAGCTTCCTATCAACGAAATGTTATTTATATACTGGACAGAGGCGTTATCAACAGTAACTGGTTAACATTTGCCATGTGTTGTTAAGAAAGAGCATTTCTAATTCTTTTGCTGCTTATTACCATACTGTTCTGCCACCTATAGGAAACCACTTAGTCCCTGTCTCTACTTTTCCACTATAATCCGGATTTAACAGTTACCTAATTTAGAAGGGTGTCAAGAGGATGATACACGTTATTTGGTAGGGGACATTTTGATAAAAGCAGCATTAAATATTTTAATTTGAGTCAGGCGCTTTTAAAAAAAACGTTTGTACCTTTCTTCAATCTTACCAAACAAAGCATGCAATTCTTCAGTACCCATGTTTAAACACAGTGCCAGACTTGGAGCAGCTGCCACCCTGTATTTTCTGAAACCGTCTTGGCCCATTCAAATTTTAAAAACAATTTATTCTACCAAACTGACCTTGTTCTGTACCTGCTGTTTTCTGCAGAAGGGCCAACATAAGCCCTACCTGTAAGTATGCCTACACCAATGAAGTTCCCAGGTAAATTTCACAGTTCAATCAGAATGATGTCCTATAGGAGCACAGTGTCAGAGTCAATGCGTTAAACAAGTAAATACTAAAGCCTGTGTACTATCCCTGCAGAAGACCACTCCCACTTCTGAAGCTGTGAAGTCTTCCACAGGAAAAAAGTGATCTTGACATTCCTTTTCACAGGTTAAAAAGAAATCATAAGCACTTAAACTTTTTGAAGAAGAAAGTTAAAAGGGTTGCGCATTTGCATGAATTACAAACCCCACATGATCCTCTAAGCATAAAGTTAATTTTATTTCTAAGCACTGAGCAAACAGTTTCAGAAAATAAAACAACCTTGCTATTATGCCATAAACGGAGGGAGAGAAAAACAGCGATCAAGCACTTTCAATATATATCTAGGGACTACTGATTAGCTCTAAACCAAAACCAACCAGCTACCAAGGGGAAAAACAAGGTAAACAAACTTTATTAGAGGATCTATAATCATCAAATAGCTATTTAGCTGTTATTAATGCAGGAAATCATTAATCTATCAGAATTGCAGTGGGTGTGCATACACAAAAGCTATCAGCAAGCCACTGAAATAATATATCCTCCAGCGAGTGAAATCTGAATAATTCTAAGGAAAACAAATGGGTAATTTAAAGAAACTAATCTGCAAATTAAAAAGTCATTTGGAAATTTCACCAAAATAATTATTTAACTATTACTAAAATCAAATGTTTACATTCACTGATGAAAAATGTAGCTTTCAGTGATGCTTCACACTACTGGAATCGTTGCTCATCATTTGCTCATTCCAAGTGGCTGGGATAAGGCTACATACTCTTGTACATATACACTGCTCATCATTTTTTCTTCCAATTCCAGTCTTATCAATCTTTGGACATAAAAGTACTGAAAAGATTTTACGCTTGCACAACACCCTCTATATTAAGAGCCTACAGATTTAACTCATTTTAAGGAATAAAGCACACAGTATAGATTTCATTCCCAGATTCAGTTTTTGTAAATATTTATCCTCTGCTGAAGAATGCTACTGTCAAGCATTAATTTTGGTAAGCAACTAGGAGGTCTCAACTGCTGTAACTCCAAGACAAGATATGGAGGATGTACATGCTTGCTTGTGTCTGCAGTGTTAAGGAAGTATTTGTGTACATGAAAATGCAAACTATACAGCCAAACTTTTAAGGTTTAGTAAACAGCTCTCCAACAGAGACTAAACACAACTAATGAAAAATATTTTAGAGACTAAATGGGAAATACTTTCATTCTTCCTACTTTTATTCAGCAATATGCATAGAAAGCATGCCTATGCAAATATTCAGCTTTCTGAACAAAATGTCTTTTACCCTTCATTTTTAAAAACATAAATACCTTGGAATAGAACTCCCACCCTTATCTGTGATCACCTAGTAACAACCAATATCTCTTCTGATACTGCGTAAACAGCTGGTGAGATTCCTTTAAAATTGTTAAAGTGGATTTAGGATTCAAGATTACCAGAGAATCACTTCTCTTTTCACTGACCTCCTCACTTTACCTTCCCCCAAAATTTTGAAAGGGCTGAAGACTAAGCAAAATTGAGGGTCATTCTAGTGTTGCAGGCTAAATCATCACATCTAACAGCTAAAAAGCTACAATATTTTTTCTCTTTCTAAGAAGGTATTTGGAATAATACCTGTCTGCAATTATTTGGCTAAGCATTCTGAACAGCCATCTTCTGTCAGGGCTTGGGGCCTTTATAACGGTAAAAAAAGTTTTCTTGTTCCTTTTCTGTATGGCTTAAGCACAGTAAGCTATACCTAAAACACCAGTTCAGAATCAGAGGCTTCCTTACACTACTACATCTAAGCAAATTAGTTCTTTTTGAACTAAAAAGCCGTTTTTGTAAACTTCAAAAGAAGTTACCTCCAAAAGTAAGTACTGGGCTACAAGAAAAGGAAAAGTGTTTTATGAAAGGTGGACTTCCAAAAGAGCCGTAATTATCCTAGAATACAGGAGGTAAACCATAGCACAGGTTCACATTCTGTTCTCATGCACGGGATCAGTCATATCAAAGTCATACCCTTTAATCTATTTGTAAGTGTGCCTTTTAACTTTAATCATCAAAGTAACTTCCCTGATCTTTGTTTATCACTTCAAAAGAATGATAACTTAGAGAAGGACTCAGACATTACCACCATCTGGATGACAGTGTTCACGAAGTTCCCATTTACTAAATAGAAGCAAATACAGTTCAGGCAAAATATGACAGGTAATGAAATCCTATAGAAGTCAACAAGGTTTTCAACTAGTTTGCAACTGCCTCTTTCTAAGCTAAGTGACGGAAATCTAATTATCAAAACCTGTATTCAGTTTGCTGAGTAGATTAGGAAGTTGTTGTACTTATTTGCTGATTTAATACTGAAAGGTATGAAGCAAGGAATGTGGGATCCTATTTACAATTCCATTTTCAGAACATGAACAACAAGGTCTGCAGTAGTCATCTGCGTAGCTATCACATTACAGTCAATAAAGTATTCCAAATCATTACCACAAAATCTAAAACTACAGGGTTTACTTTGCAAAGACAGTTGAGGCTTTCTGCCATACACTCTGTCATCACGATAGATGCCTAAGGATTAATTTTTTACTGCAAAATTAGTTTGTGCAACAAAAATAGTTTTAGAGACTTCTTTCTCATCTTAGCTGTTTATTTAACTCAGAGCTTGTCACAGTTCAGCTTGATACATGACACCTCAGCATTGCTTTCAATTTCACAAGAGAAAACTGACATTTGACAAGCCCAGCACCTCTCTAGTAAGGCACAGTACTGTTCTCTTTCTACTTCCCTAGTCTCAAAGTGCAAAACCTCCACTGACTGTCCTCTGATAACTGCCTTTCCCACAAAGTGTACAGACTTTGCCTGGCCACAACACACAAAAGGCCAACACTATACACTAACTCGTTCAATTTCTTTCCTATTAGAGGTACAAATCCAATTCGTACTTAAATTTCTTGCCCGATTTGGCCTGAGTTCCTCCATTCCATATGTGGTCATCCTCTTCATAGAAGAAAAAAATGTCAAGTTTCACATCATCTTCTCCCTGGAAAGAGAGTTCCAAGCTGTCTTCTACCTGCAAGACAAAAATACACGCTGTATAAAAAAAATACATAAAAAATACAAAGCTACTTATGTCAGCAGATTTGGTCAGGTAGGCAGAGTGACTCCTAACTGAAGAAAATACACTAACTCTGCAATTTCTTTTTTTTTATTTTATTCTTTGAGAACACTGGAAATTTTCTGTACCTCAGGGGGACTACCTTCTCTGTCCTCCCTTAAGCCCCTAAAGCTCCAGGAGCTTTGTCCTCAACCACAAAAAAAAAATCTCAGTGAATAAACACTTTAGTAGTAGGTGTCTTCATTTAAACCGCTTCCCCTATGATAAAACACTTACCAGTAACAATATATCACTTGAACTGTGGTTGAACCTTCATATTCCTGTAGTTTTGTTTTTCTCTACTATTCTGCAGCCTAAACTCTTGAAAAAGCTAGATAAAGATCCACATGAGCTAATAATGAAGCAGCCCAGTGCCCACCTCAAGACATCCTTCCCTTTCTGCTAGTTTTACATACAGGGCTACAGATAATCTCAGAGCTATCACCAGTCTTCCCATATGATGAGGCCCATCCAATCTCCAAGTCTAAATTCTACCTTGATTCATATGTTTCCCTAGCACCTCTTTTAGACCCCTTTAAAATGTATCAAAAACTTCTTCTGAGGCGGAATTCAGTCTCCCCAAACAGGGCTGAAGCTATTAAGAAGGGTATGTTCTCACACACTGTCCAAGAGAACACACAAAAATCAACAAGATAATATGTTTAGGTAAAACCCTAATAAGTAAACGTCAGCCAGGGAGATTTTAGATACCCACATCCACGTAAGTGATCTGCAGCTGTACTCAAACTTATGAACCTAAAGACAGACATATGAGGCAAATTGTTCATTATCTATGTACCTTGCCAAATTTGTGCTTCAGTGGTAACCCTGCTTTCTGAAAGGCTGGAATGATATCTGCTTTGTAGTCCCTTATAAAGACTCCCAAATCCACATCTTTGCTGTGAGGAATGACATTGCACTGTCTATACCAGCCTGAGGAAAAAACAAAAAAGGGAAAAAGCAAACTGGTTAATTCAGGAACATGAGAAATATAGCAATAGAACAAAAGCAACATAAAAATGAACTGCTGTAAGATCACCAGGCAGAGATCTTTGAATGAGGCCATAAACGAGACTTCTGCTTTTCTCTAGTATAAAAGGAACCACAGCAAAGAAAACAAATATTACTGCACTTATAGCCAGCCCTTTTCTCCAGAAAGCCAAGAATGAGAGAGAAAACACTAACTCTTTCAAAGATAAAATATCCTCAGTTTTCTAACCTAAATGTCTTTCACGAAAAAATATTCTTTACCTGGGCCCAAATCTAATCAGCAATGAAGTCACAGGGCTACAGCTGTGCTTTTAATTAGAAACTATTATTGTCAATAGTATCTGAGATATTAAACACCTTTCAATTTTCACTGCAAAACATAAGACAAGAATTGGGACATCCTTTTGTCTGTTTCATTAAAGCAGCTTTTAGTAACTGTCCATTCAGAAAATTATATTCCCTAGAACTAAACAAATACAAGTAAAATGCGCACACACATGAGTTTTCACAACCTACTGCAATAGTAAAAGAATCTTCAACAGTGACAAGATACGACTTCTGCCTTCAACAGAACTGAAAACCTACTCTAATAGGCTGACATTTTATTAAAAGGACGTGCTTTAAAATAAATAAATGTAAACTGTATTCTAACACTCAGTGATAAGCACCAAACTGCATGGGAAGAAAAATCAGGAAAGAGTCTACATGAACAGCAGAGATATGCGCCCATCATGTTTTCCAGCTAGCATTTCAGTAAATCCCAAGTCACGTAATTTAGAGAACTGCTGATTACTTTCTAAGCAGTGATCAACACAACACAGATAATTGCTAACAACTTAAATGCTTCGCTGGAAGTTTGCTCGGCATCTCCAAGGCTCAGGTTTCTAAAGAAAAAGCATTTTTTCAGGAGAAAAAAGGCCTATTTCAATACAGCTAATGCCCCATATTACCTTCCAACCTGGTACATCTAGCCTCAGCTGACATCACAATCAATAGAGGATGAAATGTTCAAAATTTCAGATGAGTTTAAAAATGCAACGTAACACAGATGTTTTACCAAGGCATGTTCCACTGCTCAGCCAGAACTTTACTCCTAAGCTATTCAGTGTCAGGGCAGCCAGATGGAGCAAGGATTTTGCTTTTTTTCTGAACTCCACTGCATCAAGAGAGGCATCATCAGGATACAGCTGGAAGGCAGAGTAAGCAAGCTATTGTCAGAGAACAAACTTGTCCCTTCATTTTTCAGTGCCCTACGAAAAAATGACCTTTAAAAATTTACTTGACTAATATCTGGGCAGTATCTGTTTTCAGATATGCAGCCCAGTTTGAGAACATGCACTAGAATGACAAGTTAAAATTTAAACTCTGAAACATCAATCTTCAGTTTTTTCCAAATTAGCAGAATGTAAAGTTACAATAAAATAGAATAAGAATATATGTATTAGACACTGATTCTCAGCACTTGGCAACACCCCAGATGAACCCTAGTTCTGCACACGCTGAAGTCACGACCCAGAGTCCAGGGGGAAATCAGGGACAAAATCAGTCACTTCCAGCACAGTAGTTTATTTGGCGCCACCAAGTGTTACAACTGGATGTCGACAACTTCTGCCATAGAGTAGAAACAACGTGAAAAGAAAATCATGCCCGTCTTCCAGCTTACAACCGTGGCAAGATCTTCTGTTAATGCAAAGTCAAAAACAACACGGCAGTCTGGGAAAACATGACTAAATCAAGCATAGAAACAACGCACCACTCAGCTTCACGACTGATTTCATTAAGCGCTCTTGGGCAACAAACAGCTGAAATGAGGACTTACTGTTCAAAACAGACGCCAGCTGCTTATTTCAATATTAAAGCTTCAGAAAAATTCAATGTACCTTCTGAGGCACATTTTCTCTGCCCGTGGCAATTATTGCCTCGAGGTTTTAGAGCTGCAGTGGAGCACGCTTACCATTTCTGTCCTTTACAGGTGAAGTGCCAACACACAGGTACCCTTGAGGATAGTAACCCTCCTGCTATACATATGGGGAGCTACAGCCTACTAGACTGAACAAGGATGGTCTTCCCTTCCCCGAGAAGTCCATTCCCCAAGACCTCAAGCGTCTGAAGAATGGAACCTCTAGTGTCCTCTTTCCTCCCCATCCATGAAGTCAGAGATGGCTCACACTCAGTGGCCTGATTCTGACTCCATAGTCTTAACTGTGGTAACTCTTCACCGCTTCATATCTCAGTCCTTTTCAAGTTAGGACAAAATGCTCCCCATACTGAAGAAGAAAGTTTTCTAACTATCTACTAAATCAGGTAGCAACATGCTAAAAATAATGCTCTAAATAGTGGTGAAAACATTAGCTTACATGGTCAAAAAGCAGTGAAGTAAGTCATTTCGGAATGAATATACCATTTCAAATGAACTTAACTAGGAATATGGAACTGCAGCGCACAGTTCAAAAGAACATAAAGTGAAATATCACTCAGAACTTTAAGAATTGCCACAAGGAAAATTTTCAACCACAAAGATACACAAGATCTTAGTCTTATTTACATGAAATCTATTAAACAGTAACAATGTGTGAGAACTAGGGACATACTGGTTATTTCTTCTTCTCAAAGTTTTGGAAAATGAAAAAAAATTGCGCTCACAAGTAAAAAAGACAGACCATGATTTTCAGCTAAAGCTTTAGTTTTATTACCACTTACTAACTCTCAGAGGCTGCGTTTAGCTTTATGTATGCAAACAGTCCCATCTGGATAAAAAAAAACAGTGAACTGTTCATAGGTTTGGGTCAATCACTGAAAACATACATAACATCTCAGAGACACTACCACTAACCTGAAAGAAAGCCCGAGCTTCTCTGTACCTACATTCAAGAAATCTAGAGTGTGACATCTCCTCTAGAAAACTGGACGGATTTTTTGGAATTTGAACTTTTAAGTCATCAATGGAAACAAGCAGAAGTTCTGGCCTGCAGGGAAAGAAAGATAATACATTAACCCATTCAATTCCTTTACAAAGCACAAGCCACTTTCTCCTTAGCTCAGGTTGAAATCTTAATGCATACTACTCACAGTAATTCCTCTGTTCAAATACACTCAAAACCAATTACAAAAGAAGAACAACAAGAGCTCCAAAAAATTCCCCATACACTTCAATATTTTTTTTTTTTAAAGAAACTCCGGGCCTATAAGCCCATAGTTAGTTTGTCAGATCTCTGATTCCTTTACTGACTCACAAATTGCACTGAATTTGTTCAGAGTTGTTGTTCAGTGCATTTGAAAATTCAGGCTATTTATTTAGTTCTCTACATATGGGATACACTTAAGAATCAAATTTTACCCTGTACTTTGAGGCTATTTGCATTTAAAATTTAAAGACTGTTCAGTCTTCACAATGAATGAAATGTGATATTTAGCAGCTTATGCAGCGATTTCAAATGTTTAAGCACATAACTGGTACAGATTCCATGTTTTAAAGAAAAAGTTAAACAGATTTGTTTGGGCCTGTGAAACGTTTCGCTCTTTTTCTCTGAAAGACTATTGGTATTTCTCACACAAGGACTATTGGTATGTGCTCATTTTTGAAAATAGTGACAAGATTTCCATGATCTGAATTTCCTGAAATACTGCTACTGAGGGCATTGTAAGAAAAGTCAGACATTTACAGTAACTTTACCAACGTAATGCAAAGTTTCAGCATAAGGTTACAGACAAATAACACCACCAATTCAAATGTTTATGCAAGAAAGGGATCCACTTGGGACGTTAAAACGCATGAGTTAGATGCAATAGTTGGCACATGTCTTTGTGGAACAAGTGACACCTCTCTTTATTCATGTTCTTTAACGCTGATTATTTGGACTGTTACTAAATGGATTTCTGTTTCTTCCCCTTCTCATTTAATGTTCCCCATCTGTATTCAACTTTTGGATAGATATTGTTATAGAAAGAACACCAAATACCTATCTGCTAGTACTAAATCTCTTGCCACTTCTACTTTACCCCTGTGTTGATAGCACAGATGGCTATCAACATATTTCAGGCTTTTAAATACATTAATAGTAAACCACTGACTAGCAGAAGATCCTCTGGTACGTGCAACCTCACTCATGACTTCTTTGACTTCTCTCATCTTTCTGCCTGCTTCGACCTGGCTACACAGCAACTTCCTCTAAAACGTAGTGCATTCTTTATAAATGGTGGAAGCTCTTGTTTTCAGGTAAACAGAATTGGATTTTACCTTCATACTTTAATTTACCTACGCTTTGAGGGCTGAACCACACATAAGCTAAATTTTACAACCTGACTTCAGGAAAGAGAGTCATTTTATACACAGGAGAAAAGTTATTTCGGAAGTGCCATTATGGCTTTTTTCCCTCCTCTGTTTTGAACTCACTTTTCGTATGCTCCAGGGTAGCGACCAAAGTGGAGTTTCCGGAAAGGCACAAACTTTCTGTCCATATGTTGCTTGAGTCTCAAGGGGCCATGCCAGAGATAATTACCGCTCCTCTCATAGAAGACCACCAGGTGAATGGCATGAGATGCCAGTTTAAATATGTAGTGCAAGGGAATTTCAATCCCAGACAGGTCATCCATCCCATCCAAGCGGGGGTCCTTGTTTATAATCTTTAACCATTGGAATCCCATTTTCTCTGCAGTCCTAAAAAGGCCCACCTAAAAATGCGGGAGAAGCTAGAGATCAGAAGAACCAAAATTGAATGCTAAATGCTTATTATTAACTGACATTACTCCCTATTTTCATCTTCTAATCAGACTTAAGCACAAACTACTCAAAAATTTCTAAGACCTTAAAGATCAGCTACTACAAGCTATTCCAACCAGCACATTTCCTTGTGTATAAATTTTGTCCCTCAAACTATTCAGTAAAACAATAAATAGATGTTGTAAACCATGCTTAGACTAGGTTTGCTCCTTGCCATAGCACCCTTCTCTGCATCCTCAAACTGTTCTCTGAAGTTATTCTTGTGCCGAACTTGGCGTTCGTAATTCCTTGAATAATGATACCACTAATACAAGAACAATTACTGCAAAATCTTCTTTTCTGATGTACATAAGTATTTGCCTAGATCTCACCAAACACTGAACATTGTCCTAGGTAACAGGCTTTCATATTTCCATAGAAGAAGGCAATGAAATTCTGGCTGATAAGAAAAGAAACAATCAGCATCTGAAAACTCTTTCAGTTATCCCCCTTGAACTGTTTTATACAGGTGTATCAGCTCCTCTGGATGCTACAGATATTATCAATGAGTAACAAAGAATGGGGAGACAGATTTGTATTAGTGTGCTGCCACATAACCTTATTCTCTGTTTCTTTAACTCCTTTACAGCTATGGGTAAAACAACTGCCTGATCAGGTCCACAGTGCCGCCACTCTTCACTTGAGTAGGACTCCTTCACTAAAATAGTCGCAGAACATTTCTCATGCTTTTTCTCAAAAAATAATAATAATTTAAAAAAAGCTGTTTGCTACTGGTATCTTTAGTCTGTATAAATTAATCTAATAATTATTTGCAGATCACATGTAGTTGTTGAAATAACCTTGGATTCCTATTTGTCCTTCATCACATGCTACCTCTATTTTTAACATGTCCATTTAAAAATCTCAGAACACCAAAGAAAAGCAGAGATACCAATTACACCGACAAAATAAAATGGTGTTAAGTATAAGGCTGTACTAAAAGAAATGTAAATCAGCAGACTATGATAATCTTTCCAGCATTGTGACATCAATACCTGCATTTTTTCCATGATAAATCCCAAAACTCAAGTTTTATTACAGCTGTACCTACATTACACGCTTAAGGGTTTCCTTCTTCCTAACAGACCACTTTGTTTTTTCTTTTTGGCATGGCCTCTTACTACAAGTGTTTATGAATACTGCAGATAGTTTCTAAAAACTTTTAGTCATCTGTAAATGACTTAATGTATGCAGGCTAGTGCCTGAATATCTTTTTAAAAAAGTCTCCTTTACCAATACCTTTACAAGACTTCCACACAATGAATTCAGAGGCCTTAATACAAACATGAAAGCATTATGACAGAAAATCATAGAACAGTTGAATGCATTACAATACACAAATGTGAACTGAAGAAAAGACACTTACTTCATGTTTCCATGTTTTGTCCAGTAGTGCAAACGTAGTAAAGTCTCTTGGAGCACAAAAGTACTTGCATTCTGGACTGGGGCCATCAGGAGAACTTCTGATCTGTTCAATGTCTTTATCAACCAGTCCCAGAATCAAAGGATCGATCAAATACACTGGTATATTGTGACTGGATATTAAGCCTAGGAACTTCCTAACCACGTGCTGTTTGACAGAGGACAAAATTAGAAGTTAGAAACACCATCTTTTATTGTCCAAAGGTTAATGCATTAAAACTTTGACAGAAGGAAAAAAAACCCAAACAACCTACTGACAGAAGGAAATCTTATCTCCCAATAAATTTTCTCAGTGTGCACTTTACTTCCACGCACCACTGTGGAATGGCTTTCCAGGTCTCTTAAGACTATGGTAAAAACCTCTCTGCTTCAATTAGAACTTTTTACAAGTTAAAGCACTCTAACTCTACAGTGCTGGACCTGAGAACAGACTCTAGGCTAAACTCTAGATTCTTTCCAGCTCAAGTTGGAAAGCACTTAAATAAACCAGAGATTAATAGGATGAGATGTGGGTGTTGAGGGAGAAGGCTGATGGCATTCAAGGCTGCTCTGCAACATCTTGAAAGGTCACGGTGGTCAGGAGCTGTTCCTTGAGTCTGAGAAAAGGGAAATCTCATGCCATCTTCAAATAGGAAGATCAGGGAATTCTAGTTATCTTAATCTCAGTCCCCAAGAAGCTTCTGGAGCAAAAGCCCCTGGAAAATCATATCCAAGCACAGGAAGGACAATGATGTGGTTGGGAAAGCCAGCCAAAGGCAAACTGCACCTAATCATACCAAATGCCTTTGAAGAACTCTGTGGGCAAGGTGAGAGCAATGGACATTCTTCATACCTTGACTTTAGCGAGGCTTTTGACGCACTCCCAAACAGTATTCCCAAACCTCGGGCGTTATGCCTGCTGTATATGAAGGGTGATTCAGCAAGAAGGTAGGAAGTGAGTGCTATCCAGTCTTTGGATACTAGTGTACCCAGGGCACTCTACCACGGCAACATTGCATAAAGGGTTAAAAGGTGTAGCAAGAAGGATTTATTAGCTTGACTCAGTGGAGAATTTTGATCAAGTACTTTTAAATGTCCATGGCACACAGGAGACTTAACAGCAACCACAGCCACCCTGCTATTAAACATGTAGCTGATGTATTTAACTGTAACAATTAAATTTAATGACTTAAAGTACTGTTCCAATCAGAATAAAATATTTGCTTAGAACAGCACTGTGAGGCTTTATGTCTGTTACATCTCAAGGTTTCTAGAAGAGGTGTAAGAAGGGAAAACAAAGGCCAACTACCCAAGTTACCTGCCCAGTAAGCTGACCCTCACTTTCTAACTGAAGCTCCAACCTTCCTCCTGTCCAGCTGCTGAGTCTGTTCAATCAAGAGCCCACAGGCAATCTCCAACTCTGGCAGAGGGTTTTGGCTTCAGAGAGATGTATAACATGAAGACAGAATGTGGATCAGCAAAGAGAATTTAGGCAGCAGCACTACATGTTCTGTACAGGCAGAAGCAAAGCTACCCTCTTAGTGATTTCAGCTATATGGAGCTGAAAGGTAAGTGATGTGCTGGCATTATTTCTGTAACTAAAACTAGCAGATCAGAGAGATGAACAGGAAGCAAATCTGTGAAAAAATACCTACTTTTTCTCCCCCATCACTTCTCCAGAGAAACAGACGCTTTCAGTTGAAACTTAAATAATTAGCAGAAAGAGATGGCAATGATGTCAAGCAGCTAAGAGAAGCCCACTCAAATAGAGTGTTTTGGACTCATCGCGCAGGGACTCTGAAGAAAGCCTGGAGTGCAACAGGTCCCTTGCAAGACTGTGGAGCATTCTGCTTTGTTACTAATGATCTTGTAAGATCAAGTTAAAGCTTAATGAGAAGTCTGTCCACAGACTGGCAGGTAGGAAGCCCACTGTGACCATGTCACCTACTACCTAGTAGGTAGTTCCAAGGGTGCCACCTCCAAGAATAGTGAGACATTCCTGGCACAAGCAAGCAGTCCACAGAGCAGCTGGTTTGGATTAGTTCCAAGAACAGCTCTTAATCAGAGCACCTTTCCTCTTGCTCAGCAGAAACAAGGCAGTTAAACGGCTCTTTTGATCACTAGCAACTTCCAAAGCTAAAGGCAGCCACCTCCGAGCACATCATTCTCTTTAACCATCTGTATTATCTTTCTGCTGGGAGATCTGTTAAAAAAAGACTTCTGTAGAAGTGTTTCCAGACAAATGCTAACTACAAGTATCGTAACTGAGCTTCCAATTCCCTGAGGCCAACATGATGTTGTGGTTGCACTCAATCCTGCAAAACTTAAGACACAACAAAAAATATCCTGTTTCAAGTATGTAGTGGCATTCCTAACACGGCTCGTGAACACTGGAATACAGCAACTGATGAATGCTGAAATGTAACATTTTCCTGCTTGTGAAGAGCTCTATAAGCCAGCATAAGCAAGTAATACAAAACACTGAGCGTCAGGTTGAACAACTGGAGCAAGCACAGGGGTATTCTGTGACCTGAGACCTGCAGCTGATTCTTTAACAACACTACTGACAAAAAAGCTGCATGACAAAATAAGCCAATCTTTTCAATACTCAGTCTGAAAGAACTGAAACCCTGGAATAAAACTTCTATATCAGAAAGAACAAGTTTTGCGTCTTAAAACATTAACGCCACTATTATGGACTGGACAAGCAAAGGCTTTTCAGCTGTAACCGTTTCTCAACTCCATTTTAAATTGATGTTTTGAAATACTTCATAACTTTACTCATTGAAGAAGTTCTTCACACTACAAAATCCCCAGCGAAGACGAAAGAGAACCAGATCCCAAATTTGCAATTCCATGTCAGTTCTCCGAGACGTGCAGAATAAGTATATGAACCAATGACATTGTACATACCCATCTAGTGCTGTCTTGGCCTGACTGGCTTCCTCTGACTTTGGAAAAAACTGCTCCATTCTATCAAAATCAAAGAAGGGGAGGGGGAGGGAGAAAAAAAAAGAAAAAAAAAGAAAGTTTCAGCTGAATCCCTGCATGGGATTTCTTAACAGACATTCAGAGGCATTTATCCAGTTAGCACTTTATAATTTTGGCTGTGGTTATGGCCTTCGGTCACTCAACTACAGTACTAAATGTGAAATCATAACCAACTGCTTGGGCTTAGTGTATTTAGAGGGCCAACGCAAGCCTTGGGGACTTCCAGACATGCAAAGATTGCATGATCAGGCCTCAGGTTTCTAAGTTAATATGTCAGCGAATGCAAAATAGGAAGATGACAAACACTGTTAGGCAAATACCTCTGGGGGAAAAGACAGCAGGACTATGCCTCAGTATTTCCAGATGCAATCCTAGAGAATTAAATCTGAAAGAGAGCATATTCATATGATAGAGCCAAGGCGATTACTGGCTCAGCTTTTAACTTTTCAAAAGCATGAAGAATTTTTCATTCAGTCTTGTGGTTTACAACCAGAAACTGTAAGAAATAAGTCAAAGGTTGCAGTACCACCTAGCACTAAGGCTGCCTGCATTTATTAAGAATGTCCACACCAAAACAAAACAAACTCAGGAAATGTGGTATCTATGCAGTTCTTCTGTAAAAATAAAATTAGTTCCTTTGTTGAATCTGCATTGCAACTGTAAACTGTTACAGAAAATCACACTGGTGATACATTGTACTGGTGGTATAAAAGCAGGATTTAACATATAACATCTAGAAAATGAGGAACACAATCACAAAGCACTAAGACAACTGCAGAAAAAGCTGGGTTTTCCTTTAAAAAACATCACTGACGAAAAACCTGCAACCAATAAACACCACCTTGCTTGTTTCTTCAGAAAAGCCCTAAGATAGCGCTCGGTTTGACTTCACTTTCAATAAAACTCATTTAACACCACAAGTAAGAAGGCTTGTGAAGATTAAAAGTCTTGGTGGTTCAGCCCTGCAGCTGAGAACACGGAACAAACGGCAACCCATTTTAAAATTAACGGGATGCCTCTGGCTGACGTAATGACTCGAATACAAGGCTGACAACTGAAAGCTGGTTGTAGCCCTGCCACCAGAAACTTGCTGGGGCTACCCAGTCATTTCATGTCGATGCTACAGGAATTGCTAGCCGTATGAGGGAAGTTTGGGGGTGATATTAATGCTGCTGAAGGACTCTGAAGACAGCAGGCCTTATACTGGGTTATTACATAAAAGCAAGCCTGCGCGGGAAAGCTCTCTCTTACCTTGTGCGACAGGTAGAACTTGTAATAGTACAACTGGAAGAGGAGGAAAACCAGGCTGGTCAGAGAAAGGAGCGCCAGGACCACGTTCTTATTGATTTTCTGCATTAGTCTTCGGGGCGCTCTCGATCACCGCCCGGAAGCAGGGCGGCGTCGCTCATCTTCTCCCGTTTCCCGGCTCCTCCCTGCGCGCCGGCCGAGGAACGCGGGGCGCAGCGGCAGGCCGCGCCGCCAGCACC
>NW_009648902.1:297417-327136 GCF_000708025.1 Charadrius vociferus
GGGACGCGGCCACGGCGGACCACCTCTGCTCGGCCCTCTGCCGCGGTGGTGCGGGGGAACCATATCCCGGCGTCCCCTCGGACTATTCCAGTTCAAGTGAGGATGATGGGGCAGGGGGGTGGAAGGATCAATATCCGTATTTGGTATTTGGAGAAGCACCTGGATGCTTTTAAATCATCCTTTCTGCAATTAACATCCCTTGCTGCAGTTCGTACAGGTTTCCACAGAAACAATGAAAGCTGCAGTTTTCTGATGTAACAAGAGCAAGGGAAACCTTCAGTTCCTCACAAGTTATTCCGAAGTTAACTCAGAAAGACTACCAGTAATCAGCATTAAAAATTAAAAAAAAAAAAAAATCTCATTTTGGTCGTACAAAAGAAAACTGTCTAGCCACCAAAGAGCAACTCCAGAGCAGAGAGGCTCAGGGAGTACTAAAGTCACCAGGTGTATTATACTTCAGTTTTAACTACAGACCTTCAAAAGGTCTAATCCAACACCAACGAACAACCCCTCCGATCCCTGAAGCAGATTCCCCTAGGAAAAAGTAACTTCACAGGCTGCAGGCATCCCTCTCTAGCTGCAGGTACAAACAGTGCACCAACTGCAACAAATAATCACCAATATATTGGTAATGGACAGAAACCAGCTCAGAAAAAAAAGAAGAGTCTAAAAAAAAAATCTAAAGTGCTTAAGGCAATTCTTCATATCCCCATTTACTAAAAACAATTGGACTAGCTGTTAGCAGCAAAAAATTGACATCTGTGCAAACTATTATATAACAAATTCATCCTTTAAGGGTAAAAAGTCACATGTTAAGTTAATCTAGGACATCAGGTAAAATAAAACTTGCAAGTCACAAGTCACAGTATGAAATACTTAAAGCTTTCTTCTAACTAAGTATTAAAGAAAAATTACATTTTTACATTGTGCATATCAAATTTATCTTGCAGGTTGCACTACATCTTGCTAAAATCCTTCATAATTTAAATGGTCTTATGCAGGGCTGGAGATTACTCATGGTTCTTTCTCACTACGTATTCATTTACTGTAAACATTCCCTTTTCTTTCCAAAAAGGGAAATTTAAATAGGAACTGTAGCTGAACACCCAAGATCAAGCTGATGACTGGGTGGTGTGAACAGGTACTGGCCTATTTCGATGTCTGTTTACCACAGTCCTTCAATGGAACAAATCTCACAACAAGAAGCATCCATCTTAACCCTCCTCCCTCTGAACACCACCAGGGTCTGAGAATGCAAGTATCACTCCCTCGTGTACCACTGCATTCACACCAGCCGAGCCCCTAGGACTCCCGGTCAGGTGTTCATTGCAAGTAAAAAGGGAAGACATGAGAAGAAATAGTTAAGATTACGACACAGACTATTTGGATAATAACAACATCTGTAAACAGTGTGTGAAACAGGTTCAGACACTGTTCATTTAAGAACTACGTCACCTTCCGATATCTTTGTTTCAAGACCCCAAGCAGTAAACTGGCAGAGGAAGGTACAGTTAAACAGATGTTTTGGACTTTCCTCTGCAAAAGTGATTACAGCTAACTTTGTTCACAATGCAAATACTTAAATATGGTCTAGTTCCAGAAACAAAATGAATATTAAGGGCTCAACCATCCTGTCAACATCATGATTTCTCAAGAGAAACAGAACTTTCTAGAGCAGGTGTTAAAACTAAGAAGAAAATCTAAGTTTTCCACTGAACATCATAACCAGTTTATTACAAGTTGTTTCAAGGAATTTCTCCTCCTCTTGAGAAATCTTGATGGACAAAAAAGATCCATTGATACTAACAAGATTTAATATGACTAGATGATCATGTTTTTATGGACTAAAAAAATACACAGAAGAAAAAGTATTTGGGCCCTGTAGGAAAGGCACCAATTCATTACGGACCCTATCAGCATGGATTTGAAACAGTTTTCAGGTAATACTAGGAAAAAATCTTCAGTTAGGAAACAGTTGATTCAAGTGCGTATCTGAAAATTATATCTAGGCTCCTGGACTTGATCAGAGGGAAGAAACATTTAAACAGTCTATAATACACAAGTAACTCTAATAGAAAAGTTGAGATTTTCCATGAAGAATATAAACTTGATTTTTTTTTTTTTTTTAGCTCTCCCACTATTATGAATCATTGACATCACTGCTAAGCTTCCAACTGTGAGTTCAGATGATGGAACATCCAGGCTCAACATTTCACTTGATTTTTGAATGAAAATGTATCACCCCAGATCCATGTTAGCTGGCAAAGCATTTGCTGACTTCCCACTTTTTCCTTGCCCTTAAAAAAGGGGAAGGCATTAAGTTGGAGGTATGAAGAGGTCCTCTAGAATATGATCCTCTGAAAGCCAGTCTTATAGCCACATATGGTGGCATATGGTACAAACTTGCAAGTTAAGAGTGGGAAGCTATATATAATGTAAGCTACATTTCTGCTGGATAAAGAAATGATGCAATATTTGGACTTCTCTGGTTATCCAGAGAGTTCAGGAATCCCCAATAGCCCAGTCAAAACACGTAGCAAAAATTTGTGCCTGGGCTCAGAGGATACTGCCCCAGCAGCGGGAATTTAGTGCTGCTTCTGCCCAAAGCCAGCTTTGATATTGATACAGCTGTCGGAGAAGTCTTAGCCAGCCTTGCAGCTGGCTTGGGAAACAGCTGAAAGACATTTTAGCAATAGCCCCACAACCCCCATCTTCTCCAGAGAGATCCATTTAAACTGAAGCTCTCACACCCTTGTTCCCAGACTCGGCTGCATTGCAGCTTTGCTATTGGCAGCATGATTCAATTTGTCAGTCAAATCTGATGAACAATGTGAATTGCTGATTATCAGAATCCAATTAGAATAATGCCACAAAACTGGAAAGCCAAGACATGACCCAAAATGAAGAGTTTCTGAGAGAGCAGTACCATGCTGTAGTTTTTTAAAAGCTCTGGATTTTCAGTTCTGAACCTCTTACCTGAAATACTTGCTAGCTCAATGGCTGGGTATCATAATGCATCTTCACTGAGGATGTCAGAATGTTTAATACCTTTAAATTTTTACATTTGTCATAAATGGGAGACGAACTCTAAATACATGATATTTATATGAGTTACTCATGGGAAATAGGAGGATTTTGTATCAGAAAAAAATCGCAGACTTCTCTTACTGTTTCTTCATATCAGGCCTACAACTTCTTATAGTATTCTTTTGAAATCATACTGCTGTGATATTTTGCCAGGCTTGGCTAGCAAATCAATATTCTTTTGAAATGCATGTTTGATATCACAAGTTCTAATGGGAAGCCCAGCAATAATAAAATATATAGTCAAGTAATTCATGTTTGGAGAGCTAAGAAAGTGATATCTGTTATATTCTTCATAGAAGAATAATATTCATAAAAGAATTAATATTCAAGTCCCTAACAAAATGCTTTAATACAGCATTAGAAAAGTACATAGTTACAGCTCTTGATTTCTCCACTTATTTTTCAGATAGGCAACAGTTCAGTTTTCTGTCTGACATTTCTGTCTGGATTCACAGTAGGTTCCTAACACTTCAGCCCCAAACCTTTGCACTATCAGTACCCAGGCCTTAAACAGCAATAGGTAGCAAACCTAGTTTAATCCAATGCTCACAAGCTCCTGTGAGTAGCAGCTGCGCAGAAAAACAAACATTCAGCAATGGAAGTGTTTGATAGACATTACTGGCCAATATTGTTTAGGCTGCTTGTTGAACCACTCAATCCATTCTCAGTTTTCTGGAGCATTTTCACAGCACTTGGCACCTGCAATCCAGTACTCACTGTAAGCCCACCACACCAGATCTAAGGGACAAAAAAACCAAAAAAACAAACAGAAAAACATCAACATTGTGAAGCATCTACATGCCTCTTCTCCCATCCCACAATGTAACTAACACAAAACTTATCCTGCAGCTGCATTTGTCTTCTTTCTTGCTCTCTAATCACAGCACTCTGTAAAACATTCTATTCACACAGAAGCTAATTTTTAAGACCATAAAGTCTAAGATGTTTCACATACTATGCTTTATGATTTTAAATTCATACCCAAGTCTAAGATCTAATACTAAAAGACTTGCTGCTAGCACATCGGTATTGAAAGAAGTTTTCCTATTAGGAGCAAGTACTTAGAATGACAATGAAAAGCAATATTCTCGCTATGCTCCAATGTCTGAAAGCAGTGCTCGGTTTTAGTGTGACATGGTAGAATTGTGTCAATGTAAACATAATACAAAAAATTAACTTCTGAGAAGCTTCAGAGGCACAGGTGCCAGTGACATCCAGTCTACAGCTGAGTTACATGAAAGCAGATAAGCACTTATAAAAACTACTAGTTAGCCAAGAACAGCACTCCCAGTTTCCTCCTCTATAAAACAACTAAGTCTTCAATAAACTGAATTCAGTGCTAGAAACTGAACAAAACTTTATAAATACTGACCATGAAGCCTGGTAATAACGGTTGGGTAAACTTTGTTCTGAAGGTGTGTAACAGCTGCTTTGAGTTTGCGTTATAAAATGCAAGCTGACCTACAAGAGGCAGAAAACAAGTTGAAATACACGTTTAAATGCTATTGCTGTGTAACTATTTGTAAAATTGATTCTTTTCCAGGGAAAGGGTTCCAGAATACAGTACAGTCCACATAACTGAAAAATTATCAGTTAGTAGCTCTGTAACATAGACGAAACCTAGTCATTTGACATTACAAACACTATTCCATGAACAGCTCTCAGCCTCATTTTCATAAAAGGCAGTATCAGTCTGGAAGTAATGTACTACTTTAGCCTTGTACTGCTTCAACATGACATGGATAGCTAACCATGTTTTTTGCTAAATCTCGTAAGATTCCAATTTACCTCCATCAAAGTCGCAGTATACTCCTATTCTGTCTGGAACAGGTATATCTAGAGTTTTGGCTTTATTATTATGCTTTGCTGAAATTGTGGTTTGCAGCCAGTTGTTGATATGGATGCACCAGCTTGAATTAGTCTTTCCCAGCTGGTCAAATTTCCCCAGGTTTCTATATGTTACTCCCACGCTGTAGGATTTGCAGTCCTTCTGGGCTCTCACCTCCCAGTAATGCTGTCCACTTTCTACAGCAGTGTCTCCTACCAAAAAAAAAAACCAACCATATAGTTGCTATAATCAAGCGTACCTTACAATGCTTGCTTCCTTACATGCAGCAGTGATGTCTTCTGTTTTATTTTAAGGTGAAGACTTAGAAATACAAAAATCTGAACCATAAGGAACAAAAAATAATGTACAAGAAAATAGAATATAAATATAAAATAGAATAAGACAGGTTTTACTTAGACTCACTGAGACAAGATACATTTAACATCAGTTCACATTTAATAGCAGTGAAAGTCAGTCACCAAGAGCTTTGTAATAAAGAGCTTCCACAGACTTAAAGCCACTTGCCAAGGCATGAAATTCAGGTGTTATATAGGCAAAACTACCTCTATGCAGGACAGCATCAAGTACACAGCCTTGAATAATCACAAGTTCTCCCTCAAATTCTTACCTAATATACCTTTCCACAACATTACACTTCTAACAGAAATAAAGAGTTCATCTTACCCAACACTGTGTATGATTCACCAGTAAAATGATCTCTGCTGCCCCTCGCTGAGGATCTTGTGTTACTAGAGGTCCTCTTTGGAGATGGTGCACCACTTCTAAGAAGAGATGAAGCATTCAGGATTTGGATACAATTAGAAATGCACACTCAAGCAAGTTTTCCCGAGACAATTACGGCATGATAAACATACATAAGCTACTGAAATGACACGTTAGTTCGGCCACTTAACACCTAACAGTATGCATGCACAAGAACTAAGACAAGAAGACATGACAGCCAGAAAAAATGCAAGACATTATAACAAACAAGTTCAGAGGCAGCTGAGAAAGGAAAGGCGGGGGGAAAGCAGATGTGTGGCACATTGTCTGAATGAACACCTATATAAAAGTGTTCTGTCTGCACAATGCAGAACCTTAGAGAATTCATGTTTCTGGCTTTCTGCAGAAGATTTCTAGTAAGTTTTGTAGATCAGCTACAACAAATCAGATAAGTATGAATACACTGCTGATATTGAATGCCACAATGCCTAGTTTTCACTGGAATTTAAGTATCAGTAATGAGTATAACATCAGTTGTGTTAAAGGTAGTGTTTTCAGCACAGGTATGACTTGTATAAGCAATGACTGGAATTCCAGGATAAAGTATAACCCAAGGAAGAATGAAAAGGAAAAAATGTGTTCATTTTAATTCAAAATACACACACTGAAAACACTACAAAACCCAAGAGTTTCAAATCTATACACAATTTATATTAAAAAAAGAGGAAGTGAGACTTCCAGAATTTAATGCATAACAACTCTCCTCAGAAAAGAAAAACAAACACAAAAAGTATATTGAAGGGTGGGGATTTTATTTCATTATATTAACTCTATCAAAAACTACAGAAAATTGTGTGACAACACAATCTGTTGTTCCGAGAAGCACACAGCAACTCCTCAAGAGTCATAAAATTTAAGAGTCTAATCCCAACCAAGAAAGGCTTAGATTTTCTAGTCATACTTTTCAAAAGCATTCTCAGGATGCAATCGCAAAACAAATGAAGACACTTTGCTCTGGAGAATATTCTGAGCAATCAATTGCATAAAAGAGCAATTTTAACCCAGTAAGGTTTTCAAACATTTTATTTTGCCTCAGTTACGCCCTCAAAAATAACTCCTAGCGATTTAACCGTTAAACAAAATTAAGTCTATTTGCAAATTGCAGTGAATATTAAACCCCAGTAGCCAGGGAATCACTTCTGATTATTATTTTAAAAAGAATCAGTAGCAAAGGATTTTAACTTCTCAAAAATAGCTATGCAGTTTATAGTTTAATTTCATTGATGAAAAATTTACAAAGTACAAAATAAGTCTCTGAAATACACGAGAAGTCATTTTCAAATCCTCATCCTCTGTATTCTGTCATACATTAGCCTTAGAAGAGTTACCACACACAAAAAGTTTTCTTTTGAACTTTTCCTTCAGCCACAATTTGGTAAAGCTAATTACTACTTAAATGTCCACTAATACAGTGAAGTTTAGCTTGTTTCCTTTCTGATTGAATCCGCACTGATCTCAAATTTTCTGGAATTGTTCTCAAGTACCATTTCATAAAGGGTTCGAAAATGTGTTTTAATAAAGGTATTAGGCAAAAAGAAAAGTCACGTGGGAATCAAAAGCTGAGTGGTATTAAGCTGTCATACATAAGTATGCTAGAATCTCTGGTTCATCTTCATGACTAGGTTTGTTTTATTCCAGTTACAGAAGTCTACAAGAAATCACTGATGAAAAGGTTTTCTACTTTAGCATACAAATTTGCCAGTACTGATCAGAAGACAGCCAAGCTTCTTGCAAGAAGGGGGTAAGTGTATACTGTGCAGGTGCACCACATCAAATGCTTTTGAATTTTGTTAACATGGAGGAAGCTATAGTTTACTTACCACAGAAAAAAGTAACAAGGGATAGCATGAAAAAAAGGCAAAGCCAAGAATTAAAGCATAATTTCAGGGGGAACCATCACTTTGTAGATTCAGTCCTGCTTCAAGTGCACCTGAGATCATTCACTCACACTTTCAACAAAAGCAGCTGAACTTTATTAGATTCAGTATACATGAGTTATAGGAATGTGGCCATTTAGAGAATCACCATAAGAAAAAAGCAGGTCCTTTGCTACTATTTTCTCAAAGTTAGGAATTCATTAAAAGGTCCTCAATATCATTTATTTATTTCAAGTCTTCTGTAAATGGCCACTGCACGTGCTTTGTCCACTCAAAATCTAACAGCCTTTAACAGTACAGACAATGACATTAAGTATTGGGCATAAGAGTTTGAAAAAACAGTTGCTTCCCCCACCCTGCCCCCAGGGCTTAAGTCTCCCTTCCAATAGGGAAATGCAGGAAATTTTATAGCAGAAAGTCAGTTTGGTGTCCATTTTCCAATACAGCGCAGTCTTCATTAGCTACTGCACAGTCTTCATTAGCTAGTATAGTAACTGATGCATTTCTTCCACTATTCAGTGACCACATATTCTCATCTTATGGTTAGGATTATTGCCTACAGCACTGCAGTTAGTCTCAGTTCTTACCCATTTCAGCAAACAAAACATATTCCAAGCAACATGTATTCTCTTTTGGAGAAGAAAGGTCAAGGAGGAATATCAGAAGTTATCCGTGGAGGTATATCAGAAGTTACCCAGAGGCTTTTTTCTAGTCTAAAATGTTACAGATCATTAAGCATTTTATTGCTATCATGTCTTTCCAACCCTTGAAAGCTGCACGTTTGATGTTTAAAACAATATACTGCAATTTTTTCCACCAACTACGGTGCTAGCTTCAACTTTTCCCTCTAATGCAGAAAACATCACACAGACACTCTAACAGGGTAAAAAGCCTCCTACAAGAATCAAAGCTCATCTAAATCTCCTGCTAGAAAAGGTCAGCCTGAGCTGCAAAGAATGAACGTGCGACCATGTCCTTCTACCAAAGCGAAGGCCAGAACTATGAAAGTTCTTTACGGACAACTACAAAGAGACTAAGGTAAGACTCACAGAGTTTATTGAGCAAGTAGTAACATTTTAAAACCTAGCTTAGCAGAAATTGATAAGCTTTGTGTAGTAAAACATCAATGCTCCACAGCTTCAAGAGCCTGTTTCACCTACACATGCTTTTCTTTACTGCTGATCTCAAGCCAAAGATACATCCACCTGATGGATGAATACAGAGGATTAAAACCTACAAGAAATTAGGAACCTGGGCATTTGTTTTGGTCCTACAACTTCTAAACCAGTGAAAAAGAGGAAGAGAGCAAAAATAGGAGAAGTAATTTCTTAAACAGGAGTCTTATTAGAAAAATAATGAAAAAATATACACTAAAAATACAACTGCACAAGGAATACCAGAATATTTTAGTTGCCTTTACATATCAAAAGAGAGGCGCTCTCATTTGAACTATTGGTTCTGCAAGCAGAATTGCCATTAAGCTTTTTACAGATGCTATCAGGCTAAACTTCATCCTCTTTGAAAGTGTAAAAACACTTATTTCTATTCCTCTGATGTCTAGTAAAAGCTATAGCACAAGTTCAGAGGCAAGAAGGTTTTCAGATTCAAAAATAGGAACTAAAAAAATATTTTAAAGTTCTCAGAAAGGAACTCTTAACTGCAATTGTAAAAAAATTTAGTGTCATCATGTGCCAGAAGTTTAAGTAAGCATTAATATATCTGTAAACAACAGGGATCTTTGTATCAACACTAGAATACATAAATCACTTCTCCCACATACTAGGACACACCCTTCCAGCAATACTGTTTTCCAGCCACTGGAAAATACATACATAATCTTTATGCATCCAAATTAAACTTCAAAATAATTTTTTAAAGCATGTGGACTGTTACTGATAAAGGCTATTAGATTTATTTCTCATTACACGAAGCAAACAAAAGTAGCATAGACTCCCAACAAAACTAGGTGCTAGAACCTAGGAATAAGAGGTATATTATCACCTTCTACTGCTCTTCAGCAAAGGATTCTGGCCACTGTCGACAGAAATAAGTAGTCATTAAACAACTGTTCCATCAATACAGTAAGTTAAACCATTTCTAAGACGTCACTAAAGCTTATTCTACCATGCTTCTGGCAGTATATGCCTATAGGGAAGGTATTCGTTCATAAATTATCTCAAGCAGTGCTCTTTATACTGAAAAGCACATGCTGAAATTCAATTAATTGCCTTTGAGGAAGAAGTAGCCAGCCCTGTGGACAAGGCAAGAACAACAGACACTGTTCAGACCTTGACTTTAGCACAGCTTTTGACCCATTCCCACATAGTATCCCCAAACTAAGATGAGATACAGATTGTGTATCAGGCCATAAGCTGCCTACAGAACCAGTTGAACACCAGGCTCACAACTATGAATAGTGTTTGCCAGATAAGAGAACCCCACACGAAAGAATAGGTGGGCAACAGTGGACAACACACAGCACCGTGCCCTTGTGACAGAGGTGGCCAACCACATCCTGGGCAGTAGCAGTAAGACAGCAACCAGAAAGTTAAGACAAGCAAATGCTCCTCTTGATTTGGCACTTGTCAGACTGATCCTGAAGTCCTGTGGCCAGGTCTGGGCTCCTCAGGACTATATACTCACATACTAGAGCAAGCCTAGTGGAGGGTCAACAACACAATTAAGGGACTAGAGCACAGTAATACAATTGAGTTTGCTTAGCCTCAGGAAGAGAAGAGCTAATTGCTGTCTTTAACAACGTAACAGGAAGGTACAGAGAAGATCAAGCCAGGTTTTTCTCGGAGGGGTGCACGCTGATACTTAAGACGCATGTGGTACCCATTGCACCACCAGAAATTCCAGACAGGTATCAAGATATTCCTCCCTTCCCATGAAGGTGGCCTGGAATAGAGGCCCAGTGAGTGAACACATTCTTCATCCTTGGATATATTCAAGGCTTACTCAGAGTAGATTGATCTAGTGATGTTCTTTCAACTGTATTTATTCAGTGATTCTGAATTATACGTTGGCTAGAGTTGAAAGGGACTTTAAAGATGATCTAGTTCTAACTCCCCTGCCATGGGCAGGGACACATTCTACTAGACTAGTTTGCTCAAAGCGCCATCCAATCTTCCCCTCTTCCCTTAATTGCCAGATGAGATATCTCAGACAACATAAATATTTACAAAACAGAGTTCTTACCTGCTTTTATTTTCCTTCCCTTTTACTTTTTCTTGGCCTTTGCCTCCAGTAGGATCCCATTCAACATAGGTATCTTCAACTTTCAAGTTCAGATGAGATGAAGTACTGTCCAAACTGAACACAAATGCTGGCCAAGACAAAATGCAAAACAGTGAAATGGTATAACGCTCTCCCAACTGTGGCTATTCATAGCAAATTATAGAAGCAGTAGTAAAATTGTGGCAGAGCACTGTTCAACTTAACAGAAACATCAGCTTTTTAGTCTGGTGCTTGTAACCAAGGCAAGGAGCCCTTCAAATAAAGCTTATCTACCTTCAGTGCATAGGTTAGAGTTTTTTCACCTTTATAATGCTGCAGTATTAGCAATTAAATTCAGGTAGTGCCTTCTGCTAGTTACAGCCTATTCCCTAGATTCTTAAAATCATGAATGATTTAAAAAGGCATGCTGATTTTCCACGCTCTGCAGCACTGATTCTCCAAGTTGTTTATGATTATAAGGATAGCAAAATTGAAGAACACTAAATTGACAGGGTAGCACATGCAGGCAGAGTTGCACTGTGAAGTCAACTGCAGATACAAAAACAGTATTAGTGTTTGCTGCAGCCAAAGTCCTTCATCCAAGAAAATGAAACTAATACAACATGCCCAGTTCCCTAAAGATGTTTATTTACAGACTATTCTGTAAGTGTCCTAACACTATCAGATATTACAGTCTGATTCTAAAGGAAGTATCCTTTAGATTTTAAGAGTTTAGAGCTCAACAGTACACAAGTCTGAAAAACAGTAAGGTAAGCACATGGATGAGGATACGGAGTTTCTATGAGCTGATAATTAAAGAAAGTTAACTAAATCTTCACCCAGAAATAAAGAAAATAATATGGAAGCATGATAACCATCCAAACAAACAAATCAGAATTATTTTTCTGGTATTGGAGTAAAGAATGTAAGTGGCTATTAAATAGATACTATACATATGACAATGACTTTTGCTTAAGAGTATTCAACTCATTTTAGAAAAGTTACCAGAATGAAATTGGATAGAGCTTTGTTTTTATGAAGTAACATTCACAGGTAACAGAATTTATATTTTAATTATCCAGTTCATATCAGTCATTATGCCCTTTACACTGCAGACTTGGCCATAATTAAAGCCTCAGGATCATTATTTCCAGCATACTAGTTAAGATTTGTGTTCTCACAAAACACCCCTCCCAAGAAGTTTTTCTTCTAGTTTATTTACATAACAATGTTAGGAAGCCACCATCCTCAGATCAACTGATTTCTAACTGATTCTAACTTAAGCAATTTGGAGCTGCTTTTTTTTTTTTTTTTGAATATTGATAGTAATTAGAATCTACAGCTACAAAGTAAAAAAAAAAATTAATCCTTTTCAGCACCTTCTATTTACAGAAAGCTATTACCTGTCACATGCTAAGTACCAATAACCAGCCAACTACACCAACTGTTTAGATGCTGCAAGAGTTCTACCAATGCTCAGCCACAATGTTCATCTCATTTCACCATATGTTGGCATGATGTAGCAGCACATAATACTGTCAATCCACAGTTCAAAACAACCAATGTCAGGCTCTGTTGGAGAAAGTTACATCGCTACCTCATTTTTAGTGTCTGAATGCTAAGAGGCCAGCTTTGTGCCAATAACCTTCTTAATCCTTTACAGAAATGGTTGTTTTTCTTTTCACTTAAGACACATGTTTCATTAGTGTTCATGCAGAAGAAGACTTAATATACAAGTTCATATATGAAAGCAGAACAGGAAGTGCAGCATTTTCACTACATCTAAGGGTACAGTCTTTCAAATTTTACCTTTTGTTTCCAGAGTCACAGGATCGGAGTAGTCCCCTGCCACAGCTTTGTTGCAAGCTTGTACTCTAAGGTTCATGTATTTTGTATCAAATTTCAGACCTAAAAAGTGAATGTTTAGAAACTTGAATTGATATTAATTACTGACAATTTTTACAAGACTAAGATCTATTCCATGTAGCTGTCTTCCATTTATCTCAATCTGAAAAAAAAAAGGATTAAATATCAACGTGAACCTAATTTAACATGATTTTTTACAAAACTTCAAAGTCAAAATAAAAGGCAGAGCCATTATTGTACAAACACCCAAGACTAATGTGAAACAATGGGAGCTTCATTACATACAGGAAAATGGATACTTCACAAAACTTCCAAGCATAAAGAGTTATATCAATATTCTTGGTTTTGAAGTATAAAAAAATCTTTACCTGATAATGTATATTCAGTAGCTTTAATATAGTCTACCAGTTCCCAATGCTGTTCATCTTTTACTCGAGGAAGCCCATCAAAATTGGTTTTCCTATACTCCAGTACAAAATGATCGATTCTGCTGTCGTCTTCAGGCATTCTCCATGATACTGTTATGCAGTTATCAGCAACCAGACATGCTGCTAGATCTATCTCTGGAGCTTTAGGGACTGCAGAAAGACAAATATATAGATCAGTTTAAAGAAGAGAATGGACTGAATATTAATTTGTTCTCCTTGGATTTACAGAGTTCAGAAACTGCCCTTGGCCCAGTACCACTCACTCCTTTTAAAGTATCTACTCCATTAGCAAATCATGTCAGAAGACTAGGCGTATCACTTGGACTTAACATACATTTTACGAAACAAGAAATACTCATTAGCTCTCAAGTGAACATTTGCATCACATTTTCCAGATGTTTTGTCAGTAAGGCTGATCCCCTTCTGGAAACAATGAGAAGGACATGCTAGAGTAGAGTGGACTTACAATTATAAACCTGCATTTGGAATAACACTACACAAGAACAACATTAAACAACAAACTTTTATTTCAGTCTTTGGAAGGTAAGTAGAGGTGCAGCCCTCAAACAGTATCACTTAAGTTTACTTCCACCACTCAGACAACTAACAGTGCAACAGTTTCCACCAGCTAGTCAGCAGTTACCTCGTTTTCTTTCATTTTCATCCGTCTTGAAAGAAGGGGAAAGAATTCCTAAGATTTACTAAAGACTGAAATTTTGTTCCTAGACAATAGAAGTCTATTTCTATGAAATCAAAGAGCACTTAAGTCACTGGAAAATGTATTCCAAAAGAAGGCATTTACAAAATCTTTACAGTGTCCAAAGTACATTCAAGGAAGACTTTTGCTGCAGGAAGTGAAAAAGATGTTTTATTGTTTGCAGGTTTTGGAAGAAGGATCTGCAAAAGCTCTTCCTTTATTTCAGCATTCACAAAAGGTTGAAATAGATATAAAAGTGGCCTGCAAGCCAATGTAACAAGCAGGAACATCAAAAAAGTACAATACTGATGCATCCGTGGAACTGACAGACCTGCAGGGTTTTTTTGTCAAGAATCATACCTTTTCATAACACTCAAACCCTTAACTGTGTTCTCTAATGGCCCAGTGACCAGTCCTAATTACATGCAGGTTGCCTTTATGCAGTTGAAACAACTATTTCTTAAACAGACTGTTAGCCATGATTCCCCTCCACAATGACTGATGACAATTGGTATCACATTAATTGTGGCTGAGTCATTTAGAGATGTGTAATTTTACCATCTACATACAAACATCTCCTAGCTATAGGAGGTCCACTAGAAGCCGAAGGCCTAGTTTGCTTTATGCACACTACTTCACAGCTTCCCACACCTTCCCTTCATGATCTGTTCAAATATTTTAACCTAGCACTACTGAAACACACCCTTTTATTTGAGCTAAGCAGGAATTACACTGAAACTGGTGGTATAGGTTTAAAATGCTTGAGAACAAATAAGCAGCACAGAAGAGGCTGAAAGCAACAGTATTCAAGTCTGTACTATTTTTGGCTGGGACAGAGTTACATTTCTTCATAGAAGCTTATACAGCACTACACTTTGGACTTGTTATGAAAACAGTTTTGATAACACAGGGGTTTTAGTTATTGCTCAGCAGCATCAACCCCTTTTATGTTTCTGAAACTGCCCCATCAGTGAGTAGGCTGGGGGCCCACAAGAAGCTAGGAGGGGACACAACTGGGACAGCTGACCCCAACTGACTAAAGGGATGTCCCATACTATACAGCATCATGTTCAACAATAAAAGGAGGGATAAGAAAGAAGGCAGGGACCTTCAGAGTGATGGCATTTTGTCTTCCCAAGTAACCATTACTCATGCCAGAGCCCTGACTTCCTGGAGGTGGCTAAACATCTACCTGCCAATGGGAAGTAGCAAATGAATTAACTTACAATGCACAGCTTTTGCTTTAACTACTAAACTGTTTTTATCTCAACCCACAAGTTTTCTTACTTTTACCTTACTGATTCTCTTCCCCATCCCACCACAGCAGGGGGTAGTGAGCAAGCAGCTGTCTGGTGCTTAGCTGCCTGCCGGGGTTAAACCACAACAAATTCTCAAATGTTAGCCACATGCATTTGTCATCAAATTTTAAAGTCATCCAACAATAATTTGAGAAAAATATCAGTAAGAACCCTTCTTAAACAAAAGAAAAATTATGATGAGGCGAGTATTTCAGAACATACCTGTAAAGCCCTTTTTAGACAAAATTAAAAATTAAGATCAGGACATGTATTTCAGAACATATATACCTGGAAGTTTCACTACGTACCCCAATTATTTTTATCATAGTATAAGATACCAGATAAGGAATCTTCCATGTGTTTGGAGTGACCAAGTCTTCAGCATAATTCTGGCAAGCAGTGTTCAAATACCTGCATTAGCACAACACCAAACCTGTTTTCAATTTCCCATGCTAGAACATTAGTGTTTCCTCATGAATGAAGGTCTATCAGTGCTCAGTGCAATTTTGTCTGCAACAGTTTGAGCTATCGGTATTGGGCGTCAGAGTAACTTAAGAGCTTGGCACGACAGTAGAAGACAGTAAGACTGATACCCAGACAGTTAATTTTCCTGTTTACAAATCAAAGCTCCAAACAATTTAAACTCCTATGTATTTGATAAGGAAAATGCATGTATAAGAAGGGTCATACTAAACAATATCTTCATCTAGATACAAGACTTTGTTCATGCTTGCTGTTAGATCTTTACACTCCCATTCCTGTTAAACAGGTGCACAATGATCAGCTTAACCACTTTGTTCCCTTATGTATGAAATACCAAGCAACGATTGCCACCCAGAGTCTAAAACTAAAAGGTGACTTTCTGCCTAGACACTGCTAGCTGACCACTTAGAATAATGTTGGTAATACACTACACCTACTAACACTTACGGTATCTGCAGCATACAAGATAAATGGGCAGAAATGTAAACTGATACTGCCAAGTCCTTAACAGATTTGGATTAGTGACCTAGAGATGAAACAATTTAGATCCCTGCCTGCAGTATTCTTGTCAATATATTCTTGGTATCAGTCAAGGGCAAAGTGGTTTAAATATGAAAGTAATATGAATAAAAAGACATTAAAGATATATACCATAATACTACACCCAAGTTCACTTTCAAACAGTAACAAATAGATGCATCAATACACATTTTGTATTATGGTAATATCACTCCCCTAGCAGACTGCTCTCCCGCATTTCAGATCCTATCACCACTCTTGTAAGCTTACAGTTCCAGGTAACACACTACTGCAGATGACTAGGGCTTTGGACTGTCACTAAGCATCAAGCTAGCAAGTACAATCTTGAGAAACTTCAGATAACTTCAAGTACTACAGAGGAACTGACAACTCAAGGAAAAAAAAAAACAGAGTCTGGAAAACTCATTCGCACTTCTGAAATCAATGTTTTCTGAAATGCTGTTTTATGTAGAAATTAATGCAATAAAACTAGAAAACCCTTTTGCCCTCAAGATATTCAGCTTTACATCCAATGAATAAGAATGAGTTTAGGTACTCTGAAAAAGTTGCTCATTAGGGTGCAAAAGGGGTGGGTTTGTTTTGTTTGTTTCAAATATAAGTAATTCATGTAATAACAAATTAAACTCACTGCATACAGTTTTTACCTGGCAAAAAATTTACAGCCTGGAGCATGCGCCTTTCCAGAGCGAAGTCCACCATCAAATGAGTCATACTATCACTGACCGTTGGTTTGAGAGAGATGCGAAATGCTGAAGCCATTGTGACTCTAAAGTCAAGAAAGCAGCATTAGCAAAATGTATTTTGCATTGTTTAAGTCCTATAGCCATTTTCAAAAACAGCAACCAGATAATCTGTGTCGTTAATGTCAAACTGTTTGCCAAAATACTGATCAAAGACCAGAACATTTTTCTAATAGGTAACTGTTTACTACTTAGCACAGAATCCAAACCAGAAAGTTTTGCTAATGTGACTGTCTCAAAGAGAACATGGTGTGAGCTCCCAGTTGTTCCACATTACGAGGCAAAGAAATACTATAAGTCACTAGAGAAGAGCTTAAAACTTTTTACTAGTGGAAAAAACTTGGATAAGACACAAACCAAAACTCGCTTAACATAAAATCATGAAGTGTTAAATACCTAAAGCACTGCAGAATCAGGATCACGTTTTACACACTTAGACATTTGAAACGTAAACCTTTAGTTTAAAAAGGTTCAAAGAGTCTTCTGCTTGACAAGACCGATTCATTACCTCAAAAGTGTATTTTCACATGTTAAGTATTGCTCAGAAGGTATTTATAAATAGCTGAATACCCCAATTTCATATCTACCTCTGCTCTTATCAGGGGATGAAGAAGTCTTTAAGTTGCAGACACCATATTGCTTTGGAACATGCAAGTATCAGTCTTACAAGACACACTAAAGCACAGCTCCCATTTCCACTTCCGAAATCTCAGCTCAGTCCTTACGCTGAATACTTCTAAGACACTCCTGTACTCCAACTACACCACCAAAAAAAAGGAGGACAAGAGGACAAGTCTTTTGTAGAGTTCTGTAACTCTGAAGAACATTACGCCATGCAGCAGAATTTGAATAACAGATTCAGATAGCAGAGAGGTCCTAACTCCTGCTTAAAAAAAAAAAAAGACATTCTTAACTGGAAAGTAAAACACACACCACAAAAAAGTCAACTGCAAATATGTGTATCCAATTTACACCCACAGATCTGTGGCAGCTTTAGAACACCTAATAGCTTACAGGAAGTGATAAGCATAAAGTACTTCACTAGTATGCAAAAGAGATTCTGTGCTAACTACAGGTACATTAAAGAAAGGTGAAAACCAAAAAAGTTCAGGTAGTGAAGATGGGGAAGGAAATATGAAGTTGTGTATTAAAGATATACTCATGTCAAGAGTGACATATATAAGGTATAAGACAATTATGTCACTGAATGCCATAAAAGAGACAGGTCCATTCATTTCCCAAGACAGAGCTGACATCTTGAATTTCAGTATGGGCTGCCTAGCAGATTCCACTGCTCAGCCAGACAGATAAATCTCTCCTTAAGGAAGAATAATCCTCTGATTAATAGTTAGAGAACACTCAGTAGTCAGCTTCAGACACCTTTTCAACTTCTGTTTAGGCACCAATCTTAGATCTCTTAGAGAGAGAGCCATCAACAATTGGTTCAAAAGGATTAGATCACACAACATTCCAAGACACCAGAAGATTAATAGGATGCTTATGACAGATAAAAAGTATTAAGATTCTTATCACTGCCACTGTTCCTCTGATTTGTTAAGGACACTAGAACTTCACCCTTGGAAAAGCAAAAATTAATTTCTTTAGCAATTACTCATTTTACACAAAACTTCAGAGAATTTAGACAATCAGACCCTTCCTTGAAAATCTGTAAATTGAAAGCCAACCTATTTGGTCCATAAGAGCAACATACACTGGAAACACCTTGTGAGCTGTCTTTCAAAATATTATGCACATCATTCAGTTTTCTGAACTAGAAGGTCAGACTCTCAGAATATTGTTATCCTTCTTCCAAGTGCAGAAAATTTGCCTTAGCATTTATTTTGAAACAGTAAAGTTTCGCTTTCTAAACAATAGCTTAAACACACAGTTCAAAGAAAAGCTACAAGAAATAGCAATGTCATTGGTATTAGTCAGAGTAATGTCACCAGAAATATTTTAACAGCTACAAGACTTTCCATTCAAAAGGAATATTAGCTAGCAAGTCTGTAAGTACTTAAAAAAAAAAACCAAGACTTTCTCATAGTTTAAAGGGACAGAGTCAGCTTGAAAGATTATTAAATTTCAGCCATTAGGCATTAATAATAAATCACCAGTTTATATTAATAATAATTAATGATATACTTATATACACTCAAAGAAGTAATAATAATAGTAGCTGCTGCAGAGCTCTATTTCCCTGCATTAAAAACATCTTTCTCTTTAATAAAGGCATGAAAGGCCAACAGTCAGCAAGGAAGCATAGAAGTTTTTAGTTCTCTCTCAAAAGCTGCGATGTCACAAGAAACACTTAGGAAAGAGTCAATGAATTTGATTTAAGCTGACTATGACCCATTCAAAATAAACGCATTTTCAAGGTTAAAATTAATTCAAAGACACAAAAGCAATAGACTTTGTACTGTACCTATCTTTGATCTGTCTGGCAGCCTTGATGCATGTCAGGGAGAAGAGAGAGAAAGTAGGTTAATAGTATTGGTTAGAACTGCAACAAGGTATCACCTGGGAAAAACTGATCAAGAACCACACCAAACCAATTCCAAATCACTCAGCTTCCTGGGCATGACTTTGTCTCTTCAGATTTCTCATAATCAACCAAGTTACTCTCCATCACATTTTAAAAGAGCTACATGACCAAGTCAGTAAAATTTAACTACCATGCTATTTCTGTGAAACTATAAAGTGCTTATTAGTGGCATGTAACCATACCTGTCTTGTTTGGTTATACATCATAGGATGTATACTCAGATAAACAAGAAAAAAATAGGACTTGCTTTAACTTTTCCTCTGGAAGTTATTGTACTATTCCAACAATACTCCCTGAAATGCTCTCTCCATATGCCACTATTCAAAACCACAGAACAATTTTTCCCAGCATTTAAATAATACCACTGAAGCAGATGCAGAAGTGGCGATGGCATATTTCAAAGATAAACATTAATTGGCATTTGGAAAGAAAATCCCTGTCCTTCACCAAGAGGAACTGCAAACCTAGGACAAAATGTTATTGTTGAAGTAGCGATGGCTTAGTTAGGTCTGTTGAATCCATGCTTGGAGTGAACATTGCTACTTGATCTAGTTGTCATTCAGCTGAACTACTTTCCCTTCCTAAGAGGAGACAAGAAACATCAGGTAGTTTTCCAGTTTAAAGTCAAACAAAAGTGGAGGACTTCCAAATTTTTAATTAAATACAAAGCACACTCAATGAAAAAAAAACCACCACAAAAAAGTCACAGCTGTCCCTGCTATAAAATCAATTTTATATTCCCAAAGTAGGAAGCAGAAAAAACCCAAGTGTTTAGAAATAATTCAGCTTATGACGTAGCTTTGTTTTACCTCCAAAGTTATTATAGGAACAGCCGCAGACAGAACAGAGCTACTCAAAACCAAAAGCCTTCTTCATAATCTCTACACCTTGTGGAGTATGTGGTAGCCAGGATGCAATGAACACTCTTCTGCAACATAGCCGTGGCTTAACTCCTATGAATTTAGTTTGTTTCCAGGCTACAGACAAAGAAGGGTATCAGCCCATCTCAGATGAGCTGCCCAGCAGTGTCAGATCACCTCCTATCTAACCACTGAACCCTCCTGTGTGCTGGCATTCATATTCTTTTGACTACAAGGTAAGCCAATTCAGTGAATAAAGCCACCAAAAATTTAACATAGAAAAAATTTTTAAAAAGTAATCATCTTACACTAGTTTCTCCTGAACTTATTTACTGGAGGATCCAAAGAAAATTTGTGCCAATAGAAGATTCAGGGCTGGAGCTGCAGTTTCAGAAACACTTGGTATTCCTATTAGCAGAGAAATAGATTCAGCCAGCTAATAACAAAGGCATTATTACCTTAAATGCCGTATCTGAAGGCACATTTACAAGTGCAAGCCAGTATAATACAAGTTTCAAACCCTAGATATTAGAGTTGACTAAGCTGGATTTCTGTATCTTAAGCCTCAGAATCCAAATTTAAAGAGATTTTTTCCCCCAAACAGTTAAATAACTGTCCTTAGTGTATTTGATTGAAAAAAGCATTAGAGGTATCTGAAAAGAAAAAGCTCCCAATACATTCAAAGCTACATTCTGCACAGTGCTCAGGAGCTAACTTAACATTTTTATTTTTTTTTTTACACATTGCTATGACAAGACAGAAAGAACAACTCCAACTGAAGTGCTAAGAAAAACACTCAGTTTAGGAATTGTCACTCTTCAAGGCAAATATACCAAAACTGACACTGAGGAAGCATGACAGCACACAAACATGTTGCCAAAAGGTACAACTGACACAGTAAGGCAGCTTTCCTGCCCTCTCTTTTAGAATAACTTGGGTCCTTGTTGCTATTAAAATGCAGAAAGGCAAAAGTAATTGGGCCAGAAAAAAAACGCATAAAAATTCAAGACTATAGTGCTTGACTTGGCCTCCTCAACAGAGCATTAACTGTATTTTTAATATGCCTCTCTATCCTTATCCTCAGTATTCCTCGTAAGTTTGCAGGGTCCGGTACAGTAATGCAGAAGATATTTCAAATTGAGACAAATACCAACATCTGACTTATGCATATCTGTTCTCTATCTTCTACCTTGAAAAATTCTGCGGGATCCTTTATGTCCAGTGACTGTGCAGCAAGTTCCAGCAGCTCTTCAGAACTCTCTAGGGCATTACTGCACTGGCTAAGCTGATCCTGAAGCAAAAACAGATAGTAAGAACAAGTTGATGAATTCACATTAAAAAAGTGGCTTATAAACTACCAGTACTAGTCTATATACTACTAGTACATGGCTTTGCTATGCATTTATAACAACTTATTAACTTATCTAATAAGGCTATTACCTCTGACACATCATGTTAACTAGAACTTCACTGTGCCTGACAAGTGCACAGTGCTACATGGCACATCCTGTAAGTCCAAAGGGGAAAAAGCCGGATAGGTGGTGAAGTCTGATGTAAATGTCAAATTTAAAGTGTTGTTTCTCTCAACATCAGGATTTCAGAAGCAAAGAAATGCTTACATCTGTGTCCATCACAATTTCTGTTTACAGAACTGCACTTCATCAATGAACCAATACTGTTTAATGTAGCAGTAGCCTTGAAAAAGGTAATGATCTTATCCTCAACCAGCTCTAGAATTATCACAAGACAATTCTTAAAATCAATATCGCTATGTAACAAATGAGGATAGTATAGGAAGGGGAACAGAGGAGGAAAGGCAGAAGAGAAATTTCTTTCAGGATTATCTAAAACTCTGTCATTAGTAAACAACCATTCCCAGTATATAAAACAGTCTACAGAGAACTTCCAATACTACATAATGTGGGTATATCCCAAAAAAGATTAGTTTTGAATACACTGCAGGATCCTAACATATCATAGGTTAAACAAGATGCGCATTTTAAGCCTGCTAGCAGATTTGTGTCACCATTCAACCTACGCCTGTTTTTGTAGTTATGTGATACTTACTGTAATATCTCAGAACAAGCCAATAGCAAGTAATTATTTTTCTTTAAAACATTTCAGGAAAGACAGCTTGGTCTGAAGTAGTCATTGTCTCAAAAGCAACCAACAGGTGCATCAACTTCAAGAACAGACCAGTCTCAAGCACTTCAGAAGTGTAACTACTTTTGGCAAGTGTGGTGAATTGACCTGGGCCAGCTGCCCCTCAGATATACTGTTCAAGGATAAAATAGTAGCAAGGAAAGAGTCCAACAGCTAGAAGTTTGTACACAGTTACCAGATAACTTCTGAAGCACACCATTACTGCAAGCTGTCATTCATCTATACAGCTGCTCTCCTATTTGGATGATATCCAATGCTGACAAATTCAGATATAGCATGGCAGTGTCAAAGTGTCCCAGGCAAACATCGCAAAAGAGAGAAGCAAATGCCAGAGGCATTTTCAAACATATTTGCAGAAATGACGCAGTAACTGGATGCTTCCATCAGCACCTTACTGAGAAGCATCTGCATTTGGGAGTTAAAAATAAATACTTTAGTATCATTAAAATACACTGCCCCAAAATGAAGCAATGTATTTTCAAATCAAGGTTTTAAGGAGAATTTCTAATTTTCAGCCTTAACTTCCAATTAAATTATTTGGGAGAAATCAGTCTAAATATTAAAACCTCACCATTTTACACCATTATGTAGCCCCAGTATTTTAAGTTACAGCCTATTCTCAACAAGAACATCTAGTCAACTACAGAAGACTAAATACAGCCCAAGTACTTTTAAGAGGACAATAAATTAAGCAAGTCCATTCCTTTAAACAGCATGGTTAGACTTCACTGAAGTTCCCTGGTTTCCTCACACAGGGTTTCAGTTCCAGTCAAAGATAACAGCTTGGATTAATACATTCAATGCAACAGCTTTCGTGTGGTAGTTCGGTTTGGTAGATTGACTGTTGGGAAAAAGCACCCTTGGAGCGCCCCAGTTACAGAGGAAACTTGGTGTGTCATCAAGTAAAGAGAATGTCGTTTGGGCCTGTAGTTAGAGAAGACCCTCAGCTGAAAGACTAATAGGGCACTTAACAACTGCATCAGTGATCTGTAACATTCCACTTTTTGGAAAGTCTTTGCCCTCTTTGGACTAAATAGCAGTTAGCTGTTCAACACAGATACCAGGCAGCAATTCTTGATACAGCTGTACCACACCTACAAGCTTTAAGAACTTGGTTCAACCATACGTGAGCTTGATCAAATTAGCTTAACTATGAGAAAATTAACAGGTATTAACAGAATTAACAGAAAATTTCAATAGTCAATGCCAGATGAGTAACTATCAAAACAGTTTTAAGTCCCAGAATCATTTCTTGCAAGATTAACCTTAGTTTTTCTTTACTAGAAGGCAGAATAATTGATACATGCCACAGCTGAATTTCTCCTGTTTATGGACAAGCACTAATTCTTTAAGCATTTAAGTCCTAAGTGTCCCTGGATATGGGTAGACCTCTATCTGTAGAGAAACTTCAGAAGAACTTGAAACAGACATACGGGGAGAAATTAAACCAGAGGTGGAAAAGTGCACTTAAGCGCTTAAATTGTGCACTCAGAAGTTCTGGAATGTTTTACACCCAGTCTTTACGTATGAACATAAAACAGACCTTATAAGGAAGCTCGTGGAATTTGTTTCAGGAAACCACTCCTAGAACTCCTTTAAACTGACTAGACACAAGAAGGTGAAGTTTTTCCAGAAACAAACATCTTCCTTATTGCTCTGCACAAGCAAAAAGAACTAGACAGAAGAATGGTGCAACTAGGATAATTTAAAGAAAAAAGCTGGAGAAACAGCTTCTGCTTAAAAGATTTAATGGTGCTTTGGCCCCCAGCAACCAGACTTTCTGAAAGCTAGAGCCAATTTGCTACACGCTACTGGAAAAAAACAGGCTTTATACACATTTCAGAAAGTTACTTTTTTGTTTCTGTTCTCTGAAACTCACTGGAAAGATTCTCCTGCACAAAATTATGCAACTGCAAGCTGGTGAAGTTCACACAGCTACTAGGTTTAGTAGCAGGCACCAGTGTAACCTGTTCCCAAGCAATTCCCTTCCAGTCTGCATATACAGTTTGCTTGATGTTAACAAGTGGAGGATGGCCAGTTCTGTCAATAGGAGACCTGCCTTTGTGCTTAGGATACCTGGCATGATTCTTGACTAAGTTCAAGCCTGAACAAATCACTTAGGCATGTCTACAGGTTCAGATGCTCATAGTCCAAATTGGAGAAAGAAACCAACTTCAATCCAGAAGCTATTCATTAGTTTGAGAGAAGTAAACATATCTAGGTCCTCCTCCAATGCAACCACTCCCCACCCGTAAACTATACAGGTAGTACCGCTTCCTTTCAACATAACAATGTTGAGAACATAAGTATGCTAAACACCATAAAGTACCCTAGAAGAAGGGACCAGAGAAGTACTTACAAAGAAAACATTTACCTTACACTTTCTTGCAACACTACCAAAATCTCACTTTCAGTGGAGATTTAAAATAGCAGTTTAAAACTGCTTCTACTCGGCTGCAAAGATTTACAGATGCAGTTATATAGTTACCTGCAGAGCTTGAATTTTACGTGCCTCTTCTTGCTGAATAGTGTTGGCCATACTCCCCTTCATCTCATCCAATATAGAATACAGACCATCAAATTCTTCATCCAACTCGCTGATTGCATTAGAAGAGTTTACCTAAGAAGAGAATGGAAACTGCTGCAATTTGTATTGAAAAAAATGCAGACTAGTCTTTTAGACTGAAAGTCACACTGTTTGCCCAAATATGCTTTGCCATGATCACTAGACACCTGTCATTGTTCCTCACCTTATCATACAGGAAAAAACATTAGGAGTGATGGACACCTCCTAAGCAGACTTTACATCAGAACACTGAAGACTGAAATCCATGAAAATTCCATGATATTCTGACTTGCACAGAACACAGTCAGCTTTGTTCCATGCCAACAGGCCTTGATTTCTCTCTCATAATTACATATTGATTACCAGATGTTTGTAAGGAGGCAGTTATCCAGTTCCATATAAAAAGGTTTCATTTGATACTAAAAACTGCACTCCAGAAGCCAGCATAAAGATCTGCTGGATGATTTTTATTTCTGCGGTTAACGTGGCTCAGCTTTAACATGAAACAACTTTGACCTTTTTGATAGGCTAAAGGAACCTAAACCTCATCCCAGTGTAGATGCTCTAAAAATTAGGTCCAACTTTTAAGTTAAGCCCAACAAGTTGCAACAACTGAAAAGAGAGCCCAAATAATTGTCTCTCAAGTGTCAGGATGGTCTCATTTTTCAGTCTGCCAAGCAGACCAGAAGTCTAAAAAAGATGCACTACTTCCAATTAACAGGAGTTTGAGATCTTGCATCAAAATTCAGATTCTCTCTTCCACACAAATCAAATCCCACAACAGCTTTTTGCATGAAAAGCAAAACCACCATACCTTTCAACTACAGACAGACTTAAAAATTAAACGGTTTTCTATCTGGTTCCAACATGAAGAAATATTTAAAACTTGATTCTTATAGCCCATCCCTTACACACTACCCAAACAGTTTAAGATTGACAAAATTCTAAAGTTGCTCCCCTCTCAGCTACAATCTATGAGCCTTAATATATATACCTGAACATTTTTTATTCGATGGTTCAGCATGTCAATGAAGTTGTGAATTTCACCATTTTTGTTCGCTAGATTAGAGACAATCCTTTGCAGAGTCTCCTAGAATTACAAAAACAAGGGAGAAAAAAATTACAAAGTTCTTTTGCAAATTAACCATCACCATTTCAACATATATGGAAATTCATCATACATATTTCAATTGTGGTGAATTCAACTCTTATTCTGATGTGATCAGGAAATATGTTTTGTTAGAAAAGAGAAAGAGTATCAAAGGACTAAGAAGCATTCCACCAAACTAAAGATCTCCAGCTATTAGGTTAAGAGAAATCAAGAATCTGTTTTATGATACACCACTGTTTCACAGGTTTTGCTACCCATGTTACTGCAAATCCCGAGTCATCTAAGCCAGACTACCTATGGGCACCACACTCCACCATATACAGCTTCTCCAGATGAGAAGATAGTGCTTGCACAACCAAATAGAGAACCAATAAAGGAAAAAAAAAAAAGCTGGTAAAAGTTAACCCAAAAACTAGCATTTTCTATTGTCAAGAGAAACTAATGTTAAATAACTAAGCTGACATCTATACACAGAATAAATCTGTAACAGTGATTTGTAAACTGATTCTACAAGTGGTAAAATATTTTGGCATTAATTTATATATTCCAATTAAAAGTGACCTCAAAGAGGAAAACTTACTAATAGCTCCCAAAGAAAATCAAGGTTTTTCCTGTGGTGTACTAAACCACAAAAAAGCAGTAGATTCACCTTAAAAAAAACACATACTAACTGTTAAGCACATAAAAATGCATTTTTAAATTAAATAAGACTACCAAGTCTAATTTTGTTGAGTAGTCAGTAGTCAGTCACATATTCCAAGAATTTGACAAAAACACATCAACACTCAGTACTTAAAACTACATCAAGTTATATAATTAAAGCTCAGTGTACATCAGCATATTTAAGTAAAAATAAAGGACAAGGTGAAGAGGTAACTAAGAATTTTCTGTTATGTAATTCAGGCTGGTTGATAATAAGTTCTAGAAACAAATCTGACTAAAATGCTAGTTTGGGCTTTTTAGAAAAAAGTAAAACCTGTTTTAATTATAATTAAGACGTTATTAGTCAGTCGGACTTAGACTTCCAAGGTGCTCACCTTAACATTGTTAGTTGACATTTAGGAAATGGAGGCACGGGGAGCTAATAAGCACACCTTAAAAACAACCAGACCACCAAAAAGATGTTGCAGAGGTCCCTCACATCAGCAATTTCTTAAGAACCATTTACTACTTAGATGACATTTGTTTGCAATAAAGCAAGAAAAATATTTTATCTTTTCACAACATCCACAGCAAACCTCTACACTATGTTCCAAATAAGAAATCTCTCCACTAGTCCTAAAATGAAATTGTGGAATGGTTTGGGTTGGGAAGGACCTTAAAGATCATCTACTTCTAACCCTCCACCACGGGCAGGGACACCTTCCACTAGACCAGGTTGGTCAAAGCCCCATCCAACCTGGCCTTGAACACCTCCAAGGATGGGGCATGCACGACTTCCCTGGGCAACATGTTCTAGTGTCTGACCACCCTCACAGTAAAGAATTTCTTCCTGGTATCTAATCTAAATCCACCCTCTCCCAGTTTGACATCATTACCCCTCGTCCTATCACTACATGCCTTTGTAAAACGTCCCTCTCCATCTTTCCTGTAGGCCCTCTTTAAGTACCGAAAGGCTGCTCTAAGATCTCCCCAGAGCCTTCTCTTCTCCAGGCTGAACAACCCCAACTCTCTCAGTCCTTCTTCACAGGAGAAATGCTCCAGTCCTCTTTGTGGCCCTCCTCTGGACCCGCTCCAACAGGTCCATGTCCTTCATATGTTGGGGGCCCCAGAGCTGGATGCAATACCTGCTTCTTCTGACCCCTCCCTCAGCACTTTTCAATGAGTCTGCAATGATCTATTTATCGGTACTCCAGCTCATTGCCTGTTTGCAGAGCATCATGCTCACAAAGGTAAACCACTAGCAGAGGAAAATGGAATTTCACTAGTTTTACCACAGGCGTTGTGATGGTGTTATATAAAGATACAATGAACGAGCTAGCAACGACTGAAATTAGGACACTGAGGAAGAGAAACAAGACCAGACTGGCTTCTTTCAGAAGCCAAGAGTATAGCAAGTCTTGATCATTTCATTACAGAATCTTTTCATTGTCTGGTTAAAACTGAACACATTTAAAGACAATTTTGTACACATCAGAGTGTCAGATGAAACACCACTGTCCAACCAGTTGCTTCTGCATTCACTACTGACCAGAGGCAACTGTTCTCGCATATCAGATAGCCTGCAGTTAAGCCTTAGATCCTATAAACATAAATGTCAATTTGGATGAACAAGAAAACTCCCAATCCTCTTTCCCAATCCTCTTGATAGAATCCTACTACAAATAATTTCCTTTTAGTTTTCTCTCTGGCTTGCCTGTGCTAAGTGAGGTCAGTTTCAAATTCATTTTAAAACATTATGGCATGTTTATTTCAGAATTCATTTTTGCTGTTATCATTGAGCTTCATACTGTTCTTCACTTTTATGTCCTAGTCTTATTCTCTGAATCTAATACACTCCTTGTAGGAAAAAAAAAGATATGCATGGCATTCCTAAAGCAACAGTGTGGATGGGTAAGGGATGAAGAACATAAAAGGATACAAGAGGATAGCAGGCCCTGCAACATGTGGTGGCTTGTAGTCTTGCCAGGAGCATAAAAGTAGACAATATACCCTTCTTTGAATAGCTAGTAACTAACATCACACAGCACCTGTCGAAGCAGATGGGCACCTCATTGAGTAAACTTCAATAAACTAAACAATTACATCAGTTCTGTTTAAGCAGCAAGTTATCAACTTGCTCAAGATCATACTGCAGTCTTATGACACGACTGGATGCAGAACTGACTTCCTGAAGCAGTCTTGGGCCAAGGACAAAATCCTGTATCATACTAACCTTCATGTGCAGATCAAATTTCAAACAAGAGGACATACTTACTTAGCCACCATTAATTTAATTTTCTGCACTTTGAAGTCCACACCTTGAAGTTGCCAGAGTTTGAAGGAGTACTTAAGACAATACAGGTGACAACAGCAAATTAACAGACAAGGTATCATAAAATACAAGATCAACTGCAGTTTTACTACTGTATTCCGAACCTCTGAGCAGCACTGAAATTCATATAGGATCAATGATGCCACTCAGGAACATCCACCTAAAGCACCCACAACAGCTGCAGCACTCATTTACTCCTTCTCGGAGAGACTAATCTCACATAAAGCTTGCAAAGGCAGACAGACTCAAATTCACATAGTATCCACCAGAAACACACTTTTTTGGCATTTCACATCTCAATTGCCAAAGCATAGATGAGTATGAAGTGGCAGTGCACAAACACTTAATTAACATAGCAAACATCTGTGATCTGTAAGTTTCAAGCCATTAGCTGCTCTAGTTATCCAGACCCTACCAACAAACCAGTTCCCAAGCTAAGGAAAGCACAGTCTTCACAGAGACAGTAACAGAAGCCCTTTTGGACTGCTAGACTGGAAGCCAAAAGGCTGAGTCAGAACTTTTTGCAGAGAGTATCATTTACAGAAAGCCCAGCGCTTGGCCAAGCGCATCTCTGCTCCTCAGTGATTTCCCCGAGGGGCAGATGGCAAGTGAGGGAAGGAGGGAATTACAGAGCAGCAGCCATGGGGGGGAAGGGGG
>NW_009648902.1:328336-413922 GCF_000708025.1 Charadrius vociferus
GGCAGGAGAGAGCAGGGTCTCCCCTCCTCTCCCCAAGGCCAGTGCCGAGCCCGGGGGGTCAGGCACCCCAAAACCCTGGGTGGCCTCCAGGGAGGTCCCCGGACCTCCCAACACAGAAGATGGTGTGCAGCCAGGAGCCTGAGCCTTTACCCCAGGCTTTACGTGTGATCGCAACAGCACAACGACTGCGAGAACATACGGTTTATGTTACCATGCTATATTATGTATATATACACAAGGTTAGACGTCCTGTAAGGCAGCTTTGCTTTATCTCAGAGCTCACTAATCTCATTTTAACAATGAAAATTAATTGTTCCAATGCAGTGTTGGAAAGAAACAGTAATTTCATAAGGATGACGTTTTACAGAGATTCGGACATGAAACAGCCACTGGGCTGAAGTGTAGCTGTATGGTTTTGAGTGCTATGCTGATACTAAAAAGCAACGCTTTTCACACCAGGCACAGAGCAGTTTGAACTGCTTGAGTTTTGGCTGCGGTTTGAACATTTATGGTGTCTTCCAGGTACCTGATATCATATCTGTTCCAATTAACACCCACAGCCTGTGCTAGTAGTTGTCATTTGAAACCTTTGTTTGAAAGAAGAGGAACTAAAATCACATTTGGTCACTGCCACAGGTCAGGCTGACAAGAGGCAAGGAGTCTTACACCTGCAGGAAAGACACTTGCTGCTGGGACCAGGACATACCCGCTGGCTACCCATGGCAGAGGGTCTGGCTCTACCTTGCTCACCTGCTGATTTTGCTGGTCCTGCATAGAAAAACCCAAGAGCCTTTGGCTTGAGGAGACCCCAACAGTTTTGGACTGCTTGGAGCACCGGGCATGGCTGCCACTACAGAATTTTGCAGCCTGCAGCTGCTGGGGAATATGGCTGGTGGTGGCAAACAGGAAAGCTGTAGGACTGAATGATAACTGGGACCATGCCATTGTAACCCTTCTGGCCATCCTCCCTTCATATACATCCTTTCTGTTTCACATGAGACTAGCAGCAAGGGGTTTCAAAACTGGGGAGTGGTTCCATCCTCTTAGTGATTACATCCTTTTGGAACAGGACTTACCTGTCATATCTTCCTGAGGGTAAAAAGCATGCTAAAGATTTTCAAGAAGACAGTTATGGCTCTTAAAATTAACTCAGTGCCTACATTTCTAAACACAACTTCTTAGGAGACTGCAGACTTACCGCATCCATAGCTCCATGAATCAAAAATAAGAGGCATCGATGGCTGTTTTCCCCAAACAGTTTAGCAACAAAATACTAAAAGACAATGGGAATTTTAATGCCTTGGCCTGGGAGAGAGGTTGGCAGCTGGTTCAGAAGTAGTGCCTGTGGTCAGACACTCCATGTACCAGTAACGCCAGCCTCAGGAAGGGGCACGTTTGGCTCTGAAACCCTTTGCAGTATGTTGGGGTGGGTGGTTAAACTGATGTCTGAAGTTGTTGGCCCACTTCTTAATTCCAGGTCTGGATTATGTGGAAAGATTCAACCACACATCTTCCTATATGCTTTCTCATTTCAAAACCACAAATGCAGGGAAAGGTCACTGTCAGGATATAATTCCATGGGTTTATGGGTTTCTTCAGCACTCTTGTGAACATAAATTGAGCAACAAAGTACCTACTAAGAAGATTTTCTCTAGAGTTGTTCATGTTCTTTTTTTCTGTGATGGGAGATATTTAAAAGAGGAAGGACTGGTGAGAAGAAATATTTCAGGTTATTAGAATTGGACCTAAAGGAACCTGTAATGACATATTACTGCTTTATGCACCAGGAAATCAGGAAACATGGCAGGAACATGTGTGGATACTTGGTAGCCCTTGGGATCCTGGGTCCTGGATAAAAAACCTGGTAGGTAAGGATGCCTGGCAAGCAGATGGTCACTGAGATAACATATGACCAGAAATGCTTCTGGCAGGATGCTAGAGAGGATAGAGAATATCTTCTAAGTTAAGGCTCTTAGCCTATTTTAGGCCAAAAAGAGATACCACAGGAAGAAGACTCAAAGGAAACAATGGCAAGAAGTTGGAGGAAGAATTACTTCAGCTCCCTAAACCAAGAATGGACCAACTTGGGTTATCAATACGGAATTGATACAAGAACAATACAAATAGAGGTTGGATTTAATCTGTCTCCACATGAGATGGTAAATTAGACACATCTATTTATCAAATTTGTTTGTAAAACAGAGGTTAGAAATTTAAGGAAGGACTTTGCCCCAGAGCAACTTTCTTTTGGCACCAAACGTAGTGCTTCCTTGCAGTTTAACTCCTGAAGCATATAGCAAGATTTAGCCTTACCTGGCCACCTCCTAGGAGTACTTACTATCTTGAAACTCACGAGAATTACAATATTAATATTCTTTTCTTCCAGCTCCAAGTATAAGATTATGCCATTTTTGTATTTCCTTCAAACAATAGTTGGACCGCAGTACTTTTATTTATTTGCAGTGCCATATATCTGTCGTGTGAGGAGGAGGCAGCAGGTTGCATTTCTGTATGGAAGAAGGCTTGGAAGTAGTTAAAACTGATACTAAAACTCTGAGAAACCAAGCTGGCAAAATAACAAGGTAGGAAGACGGCCATGGGTGTGGGGACTGAGGCAAAAGAAGGGTTAAGTGTGGTAGAACTAATAGAGAGGAATAAGCAGCTGCAGCAGTGTTCTGGCAGACGATGAAGTTGTGTGAAGCTACTCCCTACATAAGGAGGTGCTGCTCACAGGGAAGAGAGATTCCCTTCTCAGTGGGAACGTGATCTTTTAGAGTACACGATGGTGTAAACAAGTAAAGTAGAAAATTACCGCCCTTGGTAGAAAAGTATATAAAGAACACGCTTGCTTAATAAAGCTGATTTCGATCCTGCATATCAGAGTCTGTGTCTTTCAATCACCACACATGAGAAGCCTTTAAAACACAGTGTATTTGCTTTGTGCTGGCTCTGAGAAGGGCCAGACCCTGTGATGACTGCTAAAGACATCGGAGTTGCTTATGTGCAATTCGGTGTGGCTCTGGCATCAACTAACCCTTCTCCTTGTGCAGCTCAAAGTCACCATGACCAGTTGTTTTGAAAAGGCCTTATTTTCATGTCTTAAAAAAACAAGGCAGCTCACTCCCACCATCGACCTGGACCCTTTTGGTGTTTTTGAGGGTATGTGCATGGGCATACAGCAAAGCAAGGGACAAGTGTCAGCCCCAACAGGCTCCTCATTGATGCAGACTTTTTCTTGCTGTGTCAATTTTTTCTACTTTTCTTTTTTCTTTTTGAGCAGAAGGTCAGAAACCACCAGCACAACCAGTCAGTCAAAGGAAGATCGGTGGAGCGGCAGAGAAGCCTGAATTCCTTGGTGTATGGGACCAGGTCTGCCCGAACAATCTAAGAACAATAAAGACTTCCGTGGCTTTCCTCCCGGCAAGCTACCTGAAAATAGTAAGGCTGGATAGGAGGGTTTTTGTGGGCCATGCCCAGGGCTTCCTGGGAGTCACTGTGGATGGATGGGCTAAGAGATCGTGACAATCTCCTCACTAACAATTTCTGAACTAACGTTTTTTGGTTTTTTTGAAAGAAAGAAAATACCAGCTGCAGTTAAAGAACTGAGAAATTTTGATTAAAATGCCCCTTGCTATTTCCAAAGTGGTAGAGGTGCACCTCTCTCAGAGTGTTTTGCTTCATATCAAGAATAAAGGACAGTGGGCAGAGGAAAACAAGCTTTCCTACTGTTCTCTGAATCAGTTAGTCACTGTGCTGAAGGAAACACAGTGAGGTTTTATTTATGTGCATGCAGAGAAGGCTGTGGTTATCAAAAGTGCTTTATTGTTTTGTATTGTATCAAATGTGTTTATTGTGGCTCTGCAAGCAAAGCATTAAAATGTACATACAAACATTGCTCTGAGAGAAGAACTGTGTGTTATATGTGTGTACTTAGTACAGCAGGGCTTTGATTTTTGATGGATTTTCCTAGTAGTTGCGGGAAAGTCGCAGAAGATAGGTGAGGAGGGTTGTAAATATGCTCAAGTGACTTGCACCTGAGGTACTGGAAAACACATATATCACACTAATCATTGTTTAGTCTTGTGTGCTCAACAAGTAGAACATCTGCACTTAGGTAACATAGGCTTGTGGTGGATTCAGAGGCACTTTATCGAACATGCCTGAGATTCCCTGCTGTCAGGGAAGATCAAAACACAGTGGAAAACGACTCCTGCTTGAATCCCTGATATACAGGCAAGAACAGCTGGTTCAAACTCTCTGTCTCGCTAACAAGGACCCTCTCGTTATCAAGCACTCTCTCGCTCCGTGGTGCCTGCGTCCCCCGTTTGCATGCCTCTGCCCGGGTGCTGCTTCGGAGATCCCCCAGTCCGCAGGGTATCAAGATTAAATTTGGGTTTTGCCTTTCATCTGTGGTTTTGTGGTTGTTCCTGTGTCCTGCCTGTGTCGGCTCACTCAGTAGTCTTCCAATTAGAAACGGAGGAGAGTAAAATGTGTTCTGAGACTTGAACAGCTGATTTTCCTCCCCTGGAATGCACATAAAAATCTACTGCATTCCTGGTTTTACACACACTAAGGTATTCTTTAAAAAAAAAAAAATAATCCTAGAATTGAAAACAAACAAACAAAAAAGAACTGAGACTTGAATTGCTCTTCACTTAATGATACTTTCATACCAGTGTAAATAAGGTGTCAGATGAGATTTTGAAGCTTTTAAAATATTATTTTCCTCATTTAAAGCATTATAAGTCAGTGGTGAATCTGCCTTTAGAGGCATTGAATTGCAAGGATGGAGGAAAGAAGTTTGGTGTGATTAGTTTTGTGTGATTGGTGTAAAAACTGTCATCACCACTTGGTACACAACAAATCAGGATAGGCAGGATGAAATCTTTTTCACCCCAGCTCTAACTTGACATCAGAACTGTTACAGAAAAGCTTGGAGTCTGAATCTATTAAGGACACGTCCTACACCACGTAGCAGAGTGCCTCCTTCTCACTTGCTCCATGCAGCCTGGAGTTCAAGCCTTGGATATTTCTGAGGGGGAGAGAAAATAAGAAAAAAGGAAGAAATGTGGCACAGACCATCTCCTTCATCAGCCACAGCACTTGGATTCAGAGGTTTTGCTGTTTGCCTGTGTAGAAACCTGACTTCTGTGAGCACAGTTAGCTGGGAAGGTGACGGATGCACAACAGGCTCCCCAGCAGGCAGTCATGTAGCTCAAGGAGGGGAGTATTGCCAGCCTGCCGTTGAACCACAGCCTCTCCCAGAAGACCTAAACATCCTGCTTTATGCAGATTAATTTTGTGGTTTTGGTGAAAAGGCCTGTACGCGCTCCTGGCACTCCACATGTTCTTACAAAGTTTATTATCTGCACGAGCCCCAAAACCTGCTTTTAAAAATGTCTGAAGACACAAGAGAAAATCATACCTAAGCTAATCTGTTAGACACCTTGTGTTCTTCTCCAGACTACCTTTTACTCTTAAATTCCACATTCATTTTATCTCCCACTTCTTATTCTTATATCCATAAGTTTCATACTCTCAGTATTGCTACCATGCGTGACCTTCCCACGTATACCACATACCACTGTGCACCCGTATTTTAAGTCAGCACCTCCGTCCATCGCTGTTAGAGCATATTTCCCTTGGGGCAGGCTCCTAAACCCCCTGGATCCCAGCCCATGTCATGGTGCCAGAAGTATCACAGAAGTGCTCACAGTGTCATTCAGATCAGTAGGGAGATAATAAAAACTGGTTGAGGCTGCAGAGAAAACTGAACACAGATGAGTTGTGTGCACTTGGGATACATTTAAGCCTACAGAAAATACCCCTTGAGTGCCACAAATTGTCACAGAGCTGATGATAACTAAGATGGAAAGAAAATAGCCATCCTCCATCCCAGGAAACTAGCCTTACAATAAAATACATGAGCTGTGGGAGTAATAAAAAGGAGCATCCAAGCCGAGTAAAACCAGACTGCTGCCCTGTGCTGGTACCAGCTTGCTGGTAGCACATCAGTGCCTTAGTGTGGCACCAAACTTGTGCCGTCTCTGGGACTCTGCCCTGCTGTGCATTTTTTTCTCCTACCACTGATTTTTTCTGTTGGGTGAGGTAAGTTTCAAAATCACCTGGCTCATTAGAGTTTGGCCTTCAATTTTGCTTAACTACTCTTGCCCCCAGGCCCAGGAGAGAGAGGAACTCTTTAGAACACAGGATGTATCTATATAGGTAGGATATACCCATATACACCACTCAAATAAAGCAGAGCCAAAGCAGTTCGTGAAAGCCGCTGGAAAGAAATGAAAGACCCATTATGTGAAAGCAAAGTTAAGTATATGGCTCAGGAGTCACCCATCCATGAAGATGAAGGCTCAGTTCTTCAAATCACATCATGTCATCAGTTTCTGAAGTTGCTCCTCTCATGCCGAAACGCCTATTGGAATAAGCTTTGACCCATGTCGAAAAGCAGTGAATAAGTACATTTTTGTAGCCACCGCCTATGAAGGCTTGGCCCAGAGCCACACAGTCGAGAAATCACTTCACATTTTAAAACCAGATTTTGAGAAGCCCTGCAGCCAGCCAGGAGCAAAAAGACAGGCAGAGTGAGGAGATAAACTGGGGAAGAGCAGAGGCAGCAGCAGGAGAAAAAGCAGAGAAAGGGAACTTTTCCGCATGGCATAAAAACTAGCTCACCTAGGGAAAAGAGTCTGCTGCTGCCTATTTTTCTAGTAGAGTGTGAGGGAGCAGGAGGTAAGAGGAGATGAGGAAATATGAGCTCTAACCTCTGGGGAGAGATGTGCTGGTAATACTCCAGTGGAGAGGCAAGTTGCCATTTGGAGGAGGGGGAGCATAATTAATAAGGTTTTCAAGGCTGGCTGCGCTTTGCTGGGCTGTACGGTTGATTGCACTCCTCTGGCTGTTAAAAGTTAAGGAATACTGCATCTCCAACAAGCAACCTGGACCTCGCCTTTCCTTATAAGAAGTTCCCGAAGCTTTCACCCCTCTGGCAGACGGCTGCTAGTGCCAGGGGCACCGCCACTGCCATGCCTGCCTTCAGGCAGAGAGTAAGAGCTGGGGGATGGCAGGGCACACCTTGGAGGACACAAGGCTCCCTAAAGCTGCTTCATAGCGAGGATTAGCCGCTGTCCTCTTAATGGGCTCAAGACCTCCTAATCCTGTTTTTGTGCTGCAGATTGGTTTGCTCTCCTCACCTAGGGCCAGCACACACTCTGTGTGCCCTGTTTGTCCACCACAAAGAGCTTGTCAAGCACAACAGATGTGGGTTATATGGTAGGAAAGTTGCCTGGGCTTGGTGACAGGCAGGCGGCTGCAAACGCCCAGCTGATGGCACTGTGTCTTCGTCAGTCTGCCTGGCCTCAGGAGAGCTGGGGGTGGGGGATGATGGGGGTGGTGTTACCTGCCTGTGATCAGTGTCTGGCAGGAAAGCTGTTTCAAACGTGGCGTGTGACCACGTCTTTTGTATGCGCGAGTTACCGCTAGTTTGCTGGACGGGGTGATGGGGTCTGAAGGCTTTGCACAGGAGGAAGCTCTTGCGTGCACAGAGGCTGGCCGCAGTGGAGCTGGAGGCTGTGGCATTGGACGGCAATTGTGGCTCTCCTCTTGGGGGCTGCAGGTCTGAAAACCAGAGGACCAACTTTTGTGAGGCTGGTGACACCCCCACCCCTTCCTCCCAGGGACAGTCAGCTCCAAGTCCACCCCAACACCACCAGTGCTCTCCTGCAAAGGAAGGGATGCACCCAGTCCTTAGTTCACAACCTGTGCCCAAGCAAATCTGTCTGCCTTCCCCACGGTTCTTGCCTGCCCTCTGGGGCAGGATGAGCCATGCTGCAACTAGTCAGAGACATCCCATGCCTATTGTGGCCTGCCAGCTCCCTCCACAGGGTGGCATGGCCACCCAGATCAGTGAAGCTCCACAGTGAAGATCCAAAACATGCTCCTCTAGAAGGATGTAACTGTTGCCAGAAACCTGCAACAGAAAGCAGGCTGTTGTGGTCCTCGAGAAAACATCTGTGCGTTGTGCATGGCTTTCTTCACAGAAACAGCTGCCTGCTGCTAATGCAATTTGGATGTGCCTGGCTTGAAGACCCTGCCATTTGCTGGCCAGCTGGCCAAATGGGTAGCTTGCTGATCACTGACAGGCATTTATAATTAATAGTGTTTTTTACTGGATCCTCCTGGGGGATGTCCTCTTCCGAAGTGGCTGCAGTTTTGCTCAGGCAAATAGAGTTTACCAAAGTTGTTGGGGACATTTCAAGAACTTTGTAAAAGATTGAAGATCAAAGACGAGGCAGAGCAGTGGGGGATGTGAATTTGCAAGCACTTTTGCTGGCAGCCTGCATTATTCCAGGGCTTGTGCCACACCTCCACATGCACCCCCAGACCTAGGTATCAGCAGCACCCATTGCTGCGCACCCTGTTCCTCCCTGTCTGTGTCCCAGGCTCCCTCAGTCCCTGCCCTTGCAGGCACTTGTCTGTCCCTGTGCCCCATAGCCCTCACCCACCAGGGAATGCTGAGGGTCCATGAAGATGAGGACACCATGAGACTGGTGCAGGGACACACCTGCCATTAGAAAAGATTGTATGTATGGTCTGTGAGCCCAGGGTCATGGGGGTCTGCCACCCACCAGCTGTGGTCTCTCGGGGGAGAGGTGTGTAATGAGTAACAGGATAATTTGCTGATCCAACCAGTTGCTCAAGGACCTTCTGGACGACGTTACCTCAAGCTAAGGTTAAACCAAGGTTAAACATTATAATTGCTTGTATAATAAGAAAAGCTTTATCGCAATGTTAAGATTTATGTATTATGCATCATTATAATGAAACACAAGCTGTATTTTATATAAACGATAAGAATATGTCAGTGTGAATAGACCCATATTGTGTAGCTGTTAGTGAAGAAGCAATATTCGGCTAATTAAACGGTCTTGTTTGCCATATAAGGAAATATTTTAGGTTAAGCAAGTATGTATGGTGGGTAAACAGTGAGCGGGCTCTACGGAGGGGTGTGTGGGTCACGTCTTACCCCGAGAAGGGAGAATATGGCCTTCCTCCTAGCAACAAGGGACTGAACCTATGAAGAGACCGGGGAAGACCATGACATCCCGGAACTAAAGAGACTATAAGAAGGGGGCTCTAGCAAGGGTAAATTTGCGAGCTCTTGGCGGAGCTGAGACTCCCCGGCCGCCCAGCGCTGCTTTTGCTTTCCTAACTTAATAAATACTTGATGAATCCATTTTGGACTTGATTCGGTTCATTTCAACTACAACAGGTGGGTTACAACATGTGGCACTATGGTCTGCTAATGTCACTAATTGAAGGAAGTTTTAATTTAAAAATGCCAGGTACTGACAACGCTAGTCACTTTAGGGTGCGCTTGGGTTTCAGGTGAAAAGTGCAGTGAAATCCTGCAGAAATCAATGTGAGTCTCTCCTTGTTACCCGAACTGGAGCCGGCATGGAGCGTGTAACTTCCTCCTGTCTTCTCAAAGTGAACAGTTCAAATAAATTACAGTATTTAAATTGTAACTGTACGCAAGGGAAAACACACTTTAAAACAAAGCTTTAGGGTTCTTTAGATCTGAGCCCAGGCTCTATTTCTGAATGAAATTTAAACAGATTGCTGCTTGTCGTTATGGGTGTGTTGCCATGTGCCGAATGCTGTGCCAACGAGAGACCCTGCATCTAGCACCTTCACTTAAATGCTACTTGAAGAGTGAAGTTGAAAACCACCACACATGAGGCCTTTGGTTCCTTATTCAAATCATTTTAGGGTGAGATGTTAGTAAGCACTTGAACATGCCTTTCTGTTCTCCACTCTGCTTGTAGTGCAATTAAGGCGGGGGGGAGAATGCGGAGCCAAGTGCCATTGAAATTCCATCAGTAACATTTTGTATTGGAGTGGGACCCCAGGTTTACCAAGCCCTACACAATGACCCACCTGCACAGAGACAGGAACCACAGCATGGATGTGCAAGGATGTTGCAACACATCCCTATTCTGTGTTGCCAGCATTTAGCTATAAAGCAAGGAGATTAAAGCTTAAAATAGCGGCAGAACTGCATCGTCATCAAAGGCAGGGCAGAGATTTGAAACTGCTGTCCATCTGCTTACCTTCACTGAAGTTATCGGGGCAAGCCAGAGTTACAGAGCAAAGACTGCTTCCATTTTCTTTCCCCAAGGGATATTTAAACTCTGAGACAGACAAATTTGATATCAAGCTTGACAAAGGACAGAGATAGTGGGGGAAAGAGGAGGAACATTGTCCCAGATTGCAGGAGCAAGAGTCGGGGTGAGCAACCATGGCAGTGTGACACCTCATGTCTGAGCTGGAAGAGCAGAGAGGTGGTGTGGAGGGAAGGTCCAGGTGGGGGAGAGGTGGGGATCACACACAGTGTTCAAGGCTGGGACCAAGGGCTTAATCTGGGAAAATCACAGAGAACTGCAGAGAATCAGAGGGAGGTACAACTGGGACGATGCCTGGGTGAGAGTGTGGGGGAAGAGAAGGGGTGTAAGGCAGACAGGGAGAAGGAAAGCAGCTGAGCATATGGACTGCACAAGCATGGACTAAGTTTTACCTGTGGCATGAAGATCTCCTGTCCATTCAAAGAAAATAAAAAAATGGGACTGCAGTGATTGAGGAGATGTAAAAAAACTGTGATTCAGGGTATGTGAGCCTCAAGGACAAGAAGAGAATTGTAAACGAGTTGAAAGTTACGATTTCTGCACCTCTGTAAAGACACTGTTGCATATGTTTGTGTGCCCCCTTAGGAGTGCAGCAACGGATGATGGATCTGACGCCTTAACTTCCCATATCTTGCAGGGAAGTCTGGCTGCACAGCAAAAGAAAACTGGCAGCAGGAAAAAGAACCACAGTGTGGTTGGGCATGATGAGCCATAACTCTCCTTCAGCACGAGAAACTGGGGAGCATGAAATGGGTGTTCTGATGCCGTCCTGCATTTACTGTAACTGAAACATAAAGGGAGCGGATCACATTTGCCCTGAAGGCTGATTTCCTGCTACCTCTTGGAGAGCAATAACCTCTGGTGCATCGCCTTGTGTCGCACTCTGATAAGCTAGCTGGAGGAGGCAAGAACGGGAGCTGGGGGAGGTCAGGTACCAGTAATGCCAGTGCGTTGTCCACCATCTCCTGACTGCAGGCTGGGCCAGTTGAGAGGCGAGCTTCTTATCTGTCCACGTGCCTCGCCGCGCTCATAGGCTGGCTGCATCCGGCGCGCCAGTCACACCAGGTGCTTGGACCACAGGCTGCGGAAGACAGCCCCCCCTTGGAGGAGGAGGGAGGTGGGGGACATGCACTGTTAACATTTGTCAGAAGGTCATCGAGCTGGCAATAGTCCGTTAGCCAGGACGGTAGCAAACGCCACAGCCACCCTGGCGCAGGTGGCAGCCCACCCCTGGGGTAGGCTCAGAAAGCAGAGGGGGCACTGGGGTAATGGGTGACAGGAAGGGTCATTTGAAGGCACACCACATGGCTGCAGCACCACAGCTTGGCTCACAACAGGGTTGCCCTGAACTGGAGCTGGTCCAGGAGGTGCCTTTGAAGATTGGAGATTTCATCACACAGGGATTATTTTTGTGGTGAAAGAGTCCATGCCATGGGCTGTCAGGAGACGAACTGCCCTTTACGGGTTTGTTAGAGGCCTAGAATAGATATAAAAGGGAGCAGTTTGCTAGAAACTAGAGGAGAAAAAAAAATGTTGGAATTTTCTTTCAGAGAGCTGCATTCAGTCTCCATTTGGGACAGTGGCAGCACCATTGCTGGGGGGCTTCCAAACCCAGAGAGTGCCGTGCATCCGTGCACGCTGTGGGAAGCAGTCACACATTGCCTGGGAAGTAAATTAGATTCCCTAAAGAGCTCTGAGCTGCTAGCGAGATCCGGCAACCCCAGCAAACTTCATTTTCTAGGAGCTTGCTGAAATAGTCTGCAGCGAAATGAGCGTGGCCGGTTTGGTTTCCCGATCTTCACGCACAGGGGACAAGAGAGGGCCTGTTACAGAAGAAGAAATACAGCCCTAGAGGAATAAATGGGACTCAGCGCACACCGCGTTGAACAGAATGGAGTTATTTATGGAGGCCATTGCAGAGCCGGAAGCGCAGCCGGGTGGCCGAGGTCCGTGAGGGGGAGCTGTGGGCAGGCTGAAACCCGCGCAGCGGGCACCTCTAACCACCCACGAACCCCTAGCTGTGCTGGGGATGGGGGAGAAGGGCACAGCGGGGGAAATTTGCTGGTCGGCACAGGTCTGAGCACAGCGTTCTGCAGAAAAATTCCTCCCGGTGACAGCCCGCAATGAAAATCTCACTTGCTGGTTTCTTTGTAATGCTGCTTAATTGCACACACAATGAGTTTCGGGGAATATGCATTTCCTGCAATGCTGTTTTGGTGTCAAAATTACCCTATCAGCAGCCTGTTTAAAATGGGGTTCTGATGATCTTATTAGCTAATTGTGCTTGCTAGTCTATGGTTGGTTTTTTAGTGGTCAAATTACAATGGTTGGATGATGGGCTCCTGAGCCAGAATACTTTTAATTCCCCCTGGATTTCATTATTGTGACTGCACAGGAAGGAACTGAACAGCAGATGAAGCTGTTACTGTTTGGGCTCATGATCCTGCCTATGCCTTGTGCTGAGCTGTGCCCTCAGGCTGAGCAAGTTGGCAGGGCTCATCTGGAAGAGTGAAAACACAACTTTTGGTTTTGTCTAGCCTTTTTTAATAAAAAACCAAACCAAACCAAACCCACTTTGGCTCAGGAGCAGCTGCTCTTTTTTCCAAAGAGTAGCCTACTTCAGTGTGAAGTGGTTATCATTTATAATAGTTTCTACTAGGTAAACACCATCGCTATATCTGCATATATATGACATTGCTCAGTACCACTTGCCTGCTGTGTTGCCACTGTGTTGCCAGCAAGATGCTGTGTGTTCTGGCCTGCAGTGCTGCATCATTTCTTACCAGACCTTCTTAACAGTTTTTCTACCAGAGCAGGCCACAAGGACAGCTTTGCCCCCTTGCGAAAGTAAGACACTCAAGGGAGGGTCTCTCCAGAATCCCTTCCGCTGCAAATCCAATGATCCTCAGACTGCAGGGGTTCATCTGTCTTCATGCAGTTTTCCCAGACACATACCTCCGTGCAAATACTTAATTCCAACCAAAGACGACCTAATTCTTTTTAATTGCCAGAAGCAGCAGTTGTATTCGCCCAGGGTAGCTGTAATTGGTAGAGGCAAGCACAAATACCCACCCTGCAAAGTAGCACACTGCTGCCATCCTTCCAGTAAGTGAGGCAGGGATAATGCTCTTGGATCCCATCTGAGCTTTCCTGCAGCCCACTTCTGAGGAGGCCCTCTGTATTCTGGCATCTCATTACTGTTTACTGCCTTTTCCATATTTATTGCCTTTTCCATTGCCTTTCCCCTATTTACTGCCTTTTTAGCCTGATCCTTCCAGAAGGTGTTAGCTGGAAAATACCTGCAAGAGCTCAGCAAGGGAGGGCATAGCTACAAGGTGCAAATACAAGGTGTTCTGCAGTCTGGACACTGAGGAAGACTTTGCTACTGCTGGGACTTACCCCTGTTGACTTCCTGTCTCTGGCTTGGCAGGTCATCAGTCCATTCCTTCCTTCCCACTTTCTTCACCGTGTCATAGCTGGGGCCCTTGTGGACCCCAAGCACAGTTTGTGGCCACGTATCAAAGGTTCAGCTTGCTTTGAACAACAGTTTCCTCATCCCCATGGCTCAGAAACTTGATGGGCACTTTTTACTTTTCTTGTTATGTGCTATTCTTAAAGTAAATCCAAGTTATGATTACGGGAAGGTTGGGGACCCTGGTCTATGAACACAATGATGTGAACATAAATGTCAGGCTTGTGTATAGTTCTCCTACATCCTTCATTCAAGCTTTGCTTCCTTATTATTTCTTTCTGAAGCCTAAAAGCTTTTCAAACTGTGGATCTTGTGGGAAATTCAGACCTGCACACTTTTGTGCTAGGTGTTTTTGAGGAGCAAATTCTATTTTGGTAAAGCTCTCAAGCTTCCTGTTCATCATAGACAGCATGAACCTCAGATGCTCTTCTGGCAGGCTGGTCTCCTGCTGTGATGGAACACATGCCCTTCTGAGGTTTCTTGTCCTCATGATGTCTCATGATGAATGGATGCAACACCAAAGAGCTTTGAAAAGCAAGCTGTGGTGCTTCCTGCCTGGAGGCAGCAGGACTTCTGGGCTCATAGGAATAAGGCTGTGCTTCACATTCCTCCTACCAGGCTTTATGAAACAGGCAGTAAACTCATGCTTTGAAATCCCTTTGCTTTCTTTAGCAATGTTCCAGTGTTAGGTATTCAAGTCAAGTTTTGCTGTTGTTATTAGGGGCAGTGCAATTCGGAGAGGTTTGGAAGGGACCCAGCAGTGCCTTCCAACACATGAATTTTTCTTCTTGCAGGTTCTTGCAGTGGAGCTCCTGGCCTGGGATTTGAGACATCTTGATTCAGTCCAGTTCTGTCATAGAGTGCTTGGTGCGTGGTTCGCTTTCAGTTATCAGAGGCTTAAAAAACAAAATAAAACCCTGGGTTCTCTCAAATCTTCTTCTGAGCCCTCCCCCTCTCCCTCCCTGTGATTGACATTGTTACTGTTCTTGCCGCTCCGTCCTTCTGTTGATGAAGTCAGGGCAATGAATCTCAACATGGGAAAACAGGGGATATTGAATCACATCCTGTGCAAGGGAAGCTTTCACTGAAACCAGAAGTGTCAGAAACAAATCAGTAGATGACTTGTGGTGAAAGGAAGTCAGGATGACTTCAGGTATCTAATGAGCTACCAAGGCCCACTAAAGGACTGGAGTGGATTTGCTAGTGGAGGATGGAGTGTTTAGATATTTAAGCATCAGAAGAGGGATGAGTCTCAGGTGTCCATGTCTGTATCATTTACCTCATCTGTCTGTCATAACCTGCTGGTCGCCTTCCGGCAGAGCTGCAGATCCCCAAATTTCCCTCTTCAGGAGCATGTTCAAGCTTTGCAGCTCCCACCTAATTTGCTGCCCCTTGCAGCTGCAGAGAGGCGTTTCCATATCCTAACTTCCCCCACAGCCTTACATGCCCCTATTTCACTCACTTGCCGCTCCCCCTGCAGTGCCTGAGTGCCGACTGATGCTTAATATGCTCACCTTCAACACATCCCCATCTTCGGGGAAAGGAAGGCACAAAGACAGCAAACGATGAGCAATGAGCCCCAGGCTACAGAGGAGGTCTGCGATGGAGCAGCAGCCTGTTGGCCCCAGGCAGGTGTCCACAGCTTTGAGCTGCCCCTCTCTTACTGGGAAGCCCCTGGAGTAATGATGGGGGGACACTGCAGGTCCCGCAATCAGGAGAGGTGGCCAGACCACCCTGCTCTGCCTGCCACTGCAAATGCCTACTGAATATTTTCTGCCCAAGGTTTGTATTTTTGTATTCCTCCAGGACTTAATATTTAAAACTAGAATACAGCTAAGAGCTGTCAGAAAAGTAATTAAAACCAAGGGACATGTTATCAATGTTTCTGGGACTGTGGCAGACTCTCACTCTTTTTTTTTTTTCTTTTTTTGGCAGGGCACAAGGTTCAGGCCTGTGATTTCTTCTTCAAAGCACTGCAGTGTGAAATACCTGCTCACCCATTTATTTGTCTCCCACTCCATTACTGTCAGCTGAGGCGGCTAGATAAACCAATTCAGTAGCTGCTGTCGTAGGCTTTATTTCTAGCTTTGACTGCTCTAGCAAGGGTCTCAGAAAATCTGCCCTAGTGCTAGATTTTCTTCCACTTTATTTTTAGTGTATCCAAGGTAAACAAGGACTCAGCATTATCTGGAGAGTATGGCAGTAGATGTCAGAAAAACAGGTTTTTTAGGTGCTCTGTGCACAGGAGTGCAAGCTCCATCCATTTCACACATGTATAATTTAAATAGTAATTAGAAATTCTAAATAATCTCTCCCTGGGCACTACCTAATCTTCATTAAACATCTAAATACCAGCGACTAAAACTGGGTCAGCTCCTCAGTGGTCTCCAGTGGGAGGAAGGGGCCGTGCCAGACTTCAGCTGCACAGGATGTGGCCTCGCTGGCTCAGAGCGGATTTGCTGGGCGCTGAGGGTTCCGCACAGAGGGCCCCATCCTCTGCATGAGGCAGGTGAGCGCCGTCACCAGGCAGGGAGCAGTGCTGTCCTGCAAGCATGGAGGCTGGTCCTTCAGCTGTGGTGGGGCAGCAGGGTGCAAGGCTAACGTTCAGGGGCACTGCTCGCTGCCTGCAGTCTCTGGGCAGTAGGAACTACTGTGTGGCCGCAGGACAAATCCTGCTTTTGCAGCTCCAGGTGTCTCTGTCTCTAGGTCCCTGCACTCCTGCCCGCTAATAGCTTCCTGGGTTTTCTAGCCCACTCCACCCCAGCACCCTCAGGTTTTCCTTCTACTTCAAGTCCCATGTTGCATTCTATTCTCCCTGCATGTGCTTCTCTCACTAGCCGTCCCCTGCTCACCTTTAGCCCCTTCCTTGTTATATTTTTTTTCCCCTGGAAGCCACAGAACTCCTTTGTTTTACAGCCAGAGGCATCATCATCGCTCTCCCCAAGACAGTGCTTCAGTCCGTCACCGCTGGCGACATTCAGGAGAGCCAAAGAGCTTCCGTTATGCAGTTCTGACACAGCCAAAACTCAGCAGAAACCAGACTGGGTCTTCGTAACCTGTATGTGACGGGCCTCCTGCCCCTTACACATCTACTGATGAAGAAAGGCATCTCTGGAGTCTCTTTTGCTCCATGCAACTAAACCCATCTAGCCAAGTAGCTTCATCCTTAATAAACCATGAAAAAGATGTTTGCAGCCATGGGGATGCATCTTCAGAGGAACTGCAGAACACTGAGATATGCAGCAAAAGACTTGGCTCCAGAGCATGGGACCCTGCCTTTGGGCAGAGGTTCTGTCTCATGGGCTGGCTGGTCCTTTTCATCCTAACTATATTTGGTCATTTGCTACAATGGCTTCAGCTTCAGGTTCAGAAGAGGCAGTGGTTCCCAGACAAAGTAAACCATCTTATACAAATGCAGTGCTGAAGCAGGCAAGAAAACATTGTTCAGCTTGGCATATTAGTATCTTAAAAAACTGGCAGTAAAGCAAGCAGGTATTCGCTGTGCCCATGTGTGGGAGAGAAGGGAAGGAATCTTTGCAATTACACATGCCTCTGCTAGTAAGATTATACAGGTGCTGCTATCAATTGCTTGTATTCACCACATTCAGCTATCCAGGCTTTTTAAAACATCTCTGCAGAACAGGGATCCTGCTTTGGGAGCAAGGAGCATGCACAGGACCTTGCAGAGCAAGGAGGTGGCCCCACAAGAGGTGCTGCACTGGGATGTGCAGTTTGCATAGCTCTCATATTACATAATGAGATTCCCTTCATCCCTCCTTACTCTGCATTGCCTCTAAGCTGTCCATATAAGGGACCACCTTTGCTCTACAAAACCCCATGCTCTCCATCTTGCTCAACAAAGCATTAGCATCACACCACTTTTCTTGGCACCAGCACAGTGAGAGGGCCAAGAAGGCATGCCCAGCACTACTGCAGCTGCTCAGCTAAAGGGCAGGCACAGAGCTAAGGAAAGCTTGATCAAGGATCCAGAGGAACTCTGCTTGCTTTCAGGGCCGTGAGATAGTATTCCTAAGAGGAAGAGCAGGGCTTAGCATGCCGTAGGGAAGACACAGAAACATCCTTCTTACTTAAAAAGAAAAGCTTTATTTTGATACATTAAAAAATCTATACATTTCTTAGACTAAAATACAGTTTTGCATCAGTATTCTGGCACAATGTCAGTTTACACAGAAAATCTAACATTAGATCAGCACTGTTAATGTCCCTTCTCTTCCTGCATTCACAGCTTGCAGTACAAAACATTTCAAGTTCGCAGACAACAATAAACAGTGTCACATTTACTTTTCCCATTCCCAAAGGAGGTGGCATTCCACTGGAAAAAGGAGCACTTGTTAGTTGATCTTGATTCAATGTAAATCACTAAACCAGTTCAGGGGTTTGACTGCCCTTTTAGAAGTATGAGTGAAAGGGGATGAAAAATTTGTTTCCAGATGAAGCTTTGATGGACTATCACAATGCAAGTACTATCAAGCCTTTAAAATCTGTTCAGAAGATTTTCCTTTTTCCTTAGGGTAGTTGCTATAATCAGCAACACAATCCACCACATAGAAATAATTCCTTTCTATAGGTATAGGATTCCACCTTCTTTCTTGCCCTGAAGAGCTCCAGAGCAAAATAAAAGCAGGGCACAGGGGATGTTGCTGTGAGATGTCTGTGAATCGGAATGTTAATTTTCTTACTACTGTGAAGATCCTGCAGAATATTTTCTACCTGTGAAATCCTGCTCTCCATGGCTCCACCCAACCTCTGGCAGCTGCTTTCTGGCCCACATTAGAAACACAACCACCTTTCTGTTTTCTCCTGCCTCACTCTCCTAAGAGACACTACCTCATTGACTGCAGCACTGTTTTTCTAACGAGAGATATTCTCCCTTTTCAGTTTGAGCAGGGACAGACTCAACCAATACTAACACTGGAGCACATGCAGTATTTATTTGAGAGTTAAAAAATCTTGACTTTTCGTGGGAACTCCAGTCAGTCCTCAACTTCTGATGGGTTTCAAGAGCAATCACCTTTCTTATCTTCCAAAAGCTTTCTGACATACTCCCAAGCTGCCCCTATTTCACTCAAGCCAGAGGGGAGCAGCGGTGCACTTGAGGAATGGTAGCCAGCTATGCTGCCAGCGTCTTCCATCACATATTTAGAGAGGCCAGAGCTGTCTTTAAAGTTACTGAAATTAGGCTACTTCTGCTAAAGTCAGCTGGTACTTTTGCTCTGAAGTCTTGCAGCTTTGGTTCTAAGGGGAGTCCCATGTTTCTACAGAAAAGTACCAAATGCTTAAAACACCAATTTCTGCTCAACATATTCACACATCATTTCACCACTTCGGTGAGAAGGGGAGTAGAATCTGATGTTTGCTGGTTTTCTGCTAGTTCTGTTTTGACCAATCTCTGTCAAATGAATGCCAGGTAGTTTAGCCTCCTAATGGGTTTTTTTAGATGAATTCATGCTCCCTATTGTCCCTAGAAATATTTTCATAATCCTAATGTCTCTGAAGAACTTTGGCTTGATTGCATCGGCTTGCAAACACTGCAAGACACATCACAGCTCCATCCCAGACCAGAAATTCTCCCTTTTATATGTGACCCGCATCACAAGAGACAAGTTTCATCTCTTCCCTCATCTCTCTAACTATAAAAAGAAAAAAAACACCTTGAGAACAGTATTTGCTACAGAACACAAGAAATACAAATTTACTAGTCTCTATAATCTTGTTATGTGATGAAATAACAGCAGAGATGAAATCGTTGAAAGAGCATTTAAAAATGATGTACAATTTAAAGTAAACTTCCATCATCCCAACAAACAAGCTGAATGCAAGAAATGCTTCAGATAAGTCTGTTGAGTTTTGTTTTGGGAAACACGAGGGTTTTTTTCCACAAAGATGAAATGGGATTTCTGTGGTGATAATATGACACACAAACTGTTCAAGAAACAATGTGATGTTCAGATTTAGTAAACAGTATCTGCACAGGCAAAGCCATGATTTAAAAAACAGGGATGCTCTTAGGTATCTACTTTTATATCTTAAGAGTGTTTCTTAAAATGACAGTGCCATGTTCAATACAGTGTGTAATATGCACTCATAACCAAATGATCACTGGATGGTGATGATGAGTAGGTGTCTGCTACATGCATTTTATTCTGACTCTATAACATACATTCATAGAATACATCATAACCACTCAGAGCAAACCACTAAAGTGCATGCCCTGAGGGCACATTAAGTATGTTGTCTCCAACACTGGCTGCTCAATTGCCAGAACACTGATACAGAAAGGGCTCATTTCTGCTTTATATCCCCATTTTGTGCTGAAAGAGTAAGAGCTAGCATCCCCTGCTCCCTCCATGAAAGGGAGCACTGTGGAGCAGGCTAATTGCCTGCTGCTGAAAAAGCCCTTTCAGAAAGAAGTAACCACCCTGAGAAGGTGCTGTACAGAAACGCAGGAAGCGAGTCTTGGATTAACTCTGGTAAGTGGACCTTGTGTACTGGGTTAGGCTGGGATGGAGTTAATTTCCTTCACAGCAGCCCGTATGGTGCTGTTTTTACCATTTGTGACCAAAACGGTATTGATAACACAACAGTGTTTTACCTGTTGCTGAGCAGTGCTTGCACAGGGTCAAGGCCTTCTCTGCTTCTCACTCTGCCACCCCAGTAGAGTAGACTGGGGTTGGGCAAGAGGGTGGGAGGACACACAGCCAGGACAGCTGATCTGAACAGACTGAAGAAATATTCCATACCATATAATGTCATGCTTAGCAATAAAATTGGAAGGGCGGAGGGAAGAGGGTGAAGTTTTCCAAAGTAGGCATTGCTCAGAGACTGGCTGGGCATTGGCCTGCTGGTGGGAGGTGGTGAGTGATCGCCTTTGCATCACTTGTGTTTCTTTTTCTTTTTTTTTTTCCCTTTACTTAATAAACTAATGCATCTTTATCTTGACACATGAGTTTTCTTGCTTTTGCCTTTCCAATGCTTCTTCCCATCCTGCTGGGGGAAGTGAGCAAGCAACAGAGTAGGGGCTTACCTGCTAGCCAGGGTCAACACACCACCACCTGTAACTGGGTCTTACACCAAGTTCTCCCTTCTAGGACATGCTTTCATAATGCAGAAAGTCCTTGCGTTACTATGCCAAGCTAAGGCCACATGTAAAACCCAGTTCTGATTTTGGCACCTGGGAGTGCAAACACAAGCTACTGGAAGGCTGAAGATGCAATTCTAAGCTGGCCATACAATATATTTACTCTCTCTGTGGAGCAGCACTGAAACTGTAGAAGTGATAGGCTGCACTCCTAACCACAGCAAGGACAGTGATGGAATGGTATCATACCAAAAAAAAGAGATCTCAGAACTTCAGCTCAGCACCTACTCACCCTCCCATTCAGTCCAGGTGATCTCCTGAATCATTGCCTCAGGAGGGTGAGAAGGCATGTGCTAATATCGGTGGGACAAAGGGGAGCTGACACTCTGCCACTTGGCACTCCTTTGCTGAAAGAGCAATACAGAAATGAGAGCTAAAAGAACCAAAAAAATTCTCTAGGGCTGGAAGAAGCAAAAAAGGTGACACACTGCTGCTCAGCTTCCAAACAGAACAGATAGTAAAATGATGTGCAAAAAATTTAAACAATTTAATGTATGGCTTGCTTTTTTCCCTTTGAAATCCAGCTGATCAGAGGCTATGATGCAGACTGTCTGCAGAAACCAAATGCTGGGAACCAGTAAGCCCAGTGGCTTGGTTTTTAAACCCAGCTGTCCAGCCTGAATCTCCACTCCTCAAGCACTGCTTGGTTCAGCGGACTTTCCACAAGGATGATTTCTCTATCTCAGCTGTCTCACCTGCTCCTCCTGGAGTGTTATTCCCAGTGCAGCATCACTCTCTAGTAAGTCTAGACTGCTTCCCACAAAGCAGTCCACATACTGGCTTTAATAGCCAAATAGCAAAAAAAAAAGTATTTAATCCATCACAACTGGCAGACCCCAGCACCTCTACTGCCAACCAGGGATTTACATGTCAAGTGTTCTACTCTACTATCCCCACTGGGGAAAAAAAGCAGAGTCTAAATTTGTCCTGAAAAGTTGTCTCTTCAGACATCAGTCTTCTGCTTATCTCCTTGCACAAGACAGAGGTGGAAGAGGGAAGCTTGTAGTTTGGTTGCAAATGAACTTCAAAGGACATTCAAAATGGCCACTGGAAAGCCTGTGGATGGAATGCCTCTTTGGCATGACTGAAAAGCTCTGCATGCTGGATATACACTCAAGAATGGTGCACAGAATTTCATAAGAACTTTATAATGATATAGATTTGTCACCTAAACATTACAACTACCCATAGAAAAGTGTTGCCTGTACCTTTTAAACACCATGTAAATAAAACAAATTTATTTTTAAAACAGGATAAACTGCTATAAAAATGGTGCACAGTCAAGTCATATAAAAATACAAAATTTGTTTCCAACTGCAGTCCTAGTTGAAATTGCAGAGAAAAGCCCCCACCCAGGACTTCCAGTCAGCAGAGAACACAGACTTGCAGAACTGGTCATGGCAGAAATATGTTGTTAAAATGCGCAGAATCCAAGGCCTCAATCAAAGCACCTCCAATAACTTCCAGGCAAGCTGGAAATTAATTTATCTGGAAGCAACTGCACATGTGGTAAATCTCTTAGCCTTGGATTCCAGTTTCTAGCATTCATCTGAGCCAGTTTTTAAATTTCTGTTGCTAAACCCCACTGATCTACACAAATACTTGTGTTCAGTGCTACTGCTGTCTTAGCCACTTGTGCAGCAGTAATGCCTCCTCTCCACAAACTTAAGGCTGCTCCAGTACTTCATCTAGATAGTCTGACCTCTAGCTTGCACTAGGAGGCCTCGCCAGCACTCCAGTTTGAATCCCTAGGTTGAAGCTCTAGTGCGCTTAGCACTTACATAGATGTGTAACTTACAACTTCCATACTTAGAGAGCCCTCCTGATGTCAGTGGAGCTACTGATATGGTTCACTTAAACAAGCATCTAAGTGCGTGTAGGATTGGATAGTTCTGCCTCCCTGCCTCCCAGCAGCTATTATTTCTAGATGTATTTTTATTTTCATACGTTTCATACCATTTTGGTTCTGTGATATGAAAAAACTAAATCCTTTTAATTGGCTTACCAAAAGAAAACCAAACAAATGTAAGTTATCAAATGACTTCTAGAAGCAAAAGTGAAATATTTCACTATTGCCAAAAGGTAAGAGCACTGGTTAGCTACATGATACTATTTTTTTTTAAACTTTCAACAATGATTTAAAAGCCTGATCCTCTGAAAGGAAGCACAGAGAACTGCTTACTTACTAAGCCTTGAAACACAAGTTGTGCATGTCTTTACCTAGACATACCTCTCTACTCCATCGCAAAGCTTCTGTAGAAGGACTTTTCTCTTTCAAAAGATTTTCTTGAATGGAGTGATCGAACAATTGAGGCGTTATTTATTTGTACAGAGCTTATATTTAGTGCAACAAGTTTAAAAATTCTGCTCTGAAATATTAACTTTACATTAACAAAAATAGTTTTCTTAAAAAAATTGTAACAAAAGGAGTATATAGCATAGACAGTTAAGCATTTACCATTACAATATGCTGAAGAATTGAATATTAGCATTCATATCTGGTGAACTTCCAGACTGAAAAGAAATGTAAATATCTAAGAAGAATAATAATAAAAAAGCATGTTCTCTTGTTGTTATTTGATAACTTTAGATAACTATCCTGGCAGTTACACTTCCAAAGAAATGTTTCTCTGCCCTTTCCTGTTTTAGCCACCTGCTACAGTACATACAAATATGGATGAAACAAGCAAGGAATGGTCCCTTCCACCTCCCAAAGCTTTCCAGCATTAAATGAAATGAAGCATACAGTACTCTTTTTGTACACTAGTACAATTCATTTCTCTTCCCATCCCCAGCATCATTACATCTAGTCACAAATTAATCATGAGTATGGCTAAGACTGAGCTTTAACAATTTGTTATTTCAATTGCTCATATGGAGAATCCATACCCTTCAAAGGAGCACTGCTGAAGTGTGAAGGAGGCTACTGAACTCAAGGGGACGATAGCGGGCAATGGGTAAGAGGGGTAAGTGGGGTAAAACAGGAAGTTAATTGCATATAAAAATTATCTGTCCCCATTTTCTAGTTTCTGTTTAATAGGAGATGCAAGGGCTCCCACACACCTGAATACCTGAGGAGTTGGTTATTGTGATATCTGATACTGATAAACAAAACTGTGCCCCACCAGGGCTGTAAAGTAAAATGACTGCTTATAAACTCACTCAAACTGAATGAACGCTCACTGAAACCACCTTTTGAAAAACTAAATTTGAGACTTTTCTTGATTTGAAGATTTTCCTCACGTGTAACTGTCCTGAATTTCATGCAAATATAAACAAACTAAACAAGTAAAACTCTCAGCAGTTTAGCAGTGTCATGGGAAATCTGTCTCTAAACCCAGTCATCATTTCAGATTATCTTTACAATGATACCTCCTCCAGATTGTAAAATATCAAGCAGATAAGAATCAACTTTTCCATGACCACAATGAATAGTTTAAAAAATGGAACAATGATAAAGCTGCTTGTAAAAGCCACCCGTATGAAAAGAGTACATGTTTCACAAAAATAATTGTTAAAAAAAGTATTAAATCCCTGTTCCTTTTCTCTGATTTTGGCTGTTTATTTATATATATATATATATGTATGTATATATGTATATATATACTGTTTTGGAATGTCAATGGGTTCCAATATGGCTGGCTAGTTTCAAGATGAACTTGCTCCAGAGGCCTAGAAAACAAAGTCATACAGCACAGTCTTAGAGAAATGCCGAAAGACAAGGATAAACTGAGTCAAAGGGGTCACTGGAAACCATAAAGAAAGAAGTGTGAAAAGGTGCTGTTTTTTTCTTGTGCCTTGATACAAGACCAGAAGGTTCTAAATGTTTCCTCATCTCTGCTATGAATACCTATTTAAAATACAACTGCACTTAGGGCATTTCACTTTTAGAACTAATTGTCATGTCTAAGAAGTATCTGCATTTCAAGTAAACAGTAGAGACTATTTTTTAAAGAAGAAGAAAAAAAAAAGAAAAATTAATCTAATTTTCAAATACCCAATTTTGGGACTAGTGGTGCTACTAGTACAGAATAGACTTATGAATGGTCCTATTCCAGATGTAACTGAGGCCTTTATGAATGCTTCGGCGAAAGGTATCATAAATTTCACAGAGGTAACTGCTGTGTCCCGTCCTTGTCAGGAAGCGAGAACCTATGTTTCAGAACCTATTCAACTGGAGTTGAATGCGCCAAAATGAAAGACCACTTGAGAAAACAAGGCCCAGTCAGTTCCAAGCAAGACTATCACATGAGTAGCAGAACTGGGAGTAATTCAGCAGGTGACACTCAGGCTGAGCACTTGTGCTCAGCATCTTCTCCAGCAGTCCTAGGAGGACTTTCAGCCAGTGCCAGGCTCAAGTGCCTGGAGTCAAGTTCCTAAAAGAACAAGACCACCCTTGACTTGCAAGTACTTGGTTTGCCCTTTTACAAGGGGGGGATGAATAAATGTTTTAACATCCAAGCTGTAGGCAGTTAAGTACGAAAGTCTGAGTAGCAGTCTGTGCTAGCACTGATGAGAGCATAAGTGGAAAACCACATAAGGTAAACCAGTTGTTTGAATTAGTGTTTAACATAACACACTTTTGGACTGAGATTTTATGTGTGCGTGACTAGAGCATTTGCAAACCCAATTCTCAATCATTTTAATGGCAGCTTTACATTTACAGTGTTTAGATCACTCTGAGAATCCCAGCATTAGTGTCTGTTTGAACAGCTAGAATTACTCCCAGAGGAAAAGAGTAAATGAGCATAGATTTAGTTTTTTAGATGTTTAAACACAGCAGCATTTAGGCATAAGCAAATCTAGAAACTGGTATGCTATAATGAAATAGCAAAACACACAAAGCTACATGTCTATCCATTCTACAGCAGGAACCCATTCCAGCTAGGTCAAAAAGTGCTCATGCAACATGGCTTCACATACATCATTTAAAAAAAAAAAAATCTACTGTACACTTATTTACATTATTTAGGTTCCATTAGGTTAGAAAATTGTCCCCATGGTAAGGAACTCCATCAGGCCCCAAATACTCTGAGAAAGTAATGATGGAATTATTTCACAAAGTCATATTGCACGATGACAAGTCATACCTTGCCCAGCCTGGGTCTCCATCATATGCTCTCAGTTCTCCACCTTCCAAACTCATCCTCCTATCTGTTATCTGTACCATGTATAGCTGTTCCTTATTCCAGGCTACTCAGACATGCAATGCCTTCCTAACAGGCACACCATAAGTAAAAACAGGCTGCAGAAGCATAAATGATGCATTGTTCACTGTCTGTGTATCTGACAGTGTGAGATGGAAAGAGCACACAAGAGACAAGCAACATAAGTAGTTGGCAATAAAAACAAACAACTGGGAGAAATGTCATTTGAGCAGGTTGAAAGGAATCACTGTATCCAATTCCTTGGCACTGTATAAAATAATTTGGCGAGAGCTTTAAATGCCTGGTCCTACTTTGCAACAATGAATGTGCTCAGTAGTGTTCTTCAGGCTTTTACGGTGAATGTCAGATGAACAAAAATTGTTCAGTTCAGGACTGAAAAAAGGATTAAAGTCAGAATAGCCCAATGAATTCCAGAATCATCTTATTTTGGGAGTACTCAGCAGTTGGGGCTGTCTGTGTGTACCACATAGCATGCATACTAATCCTAATGAAATGATACCGCATTTGTTTCATATGACACAGTTCCTTTCATCTTACTTTTACAGGAGATGGTCTCAGCTGTGACAAAAACTCTGCCATCCAGGTGATAGGCAAGCTCACAAACAGAAAAAGCAGAACATCTTGAGTGATACAGAGAACAAAAACTTCTCCTGAAGAAGTGCAGTCAGTAAAGACAAAGAGGGAGAAGAAGTAAAAGTGAAACTCTTGGAGGATCGCCACCTCCTCATCTGCACCTACCATTGGTTTTAGCTCTCTGCCCTCAGCTCCACCTCCCCGGCCAGCTTCTTTCATAGATTTCCTACTATTCTCCACAAACTCCTGAAAAATAGTAATAAAAGTGCTTTCTTAGAGCAGACTCCAAACATCGAATCTCAATATGAAACTTGAAGACGTAACTGCTCAAAATGTCAACACAACTTGCTCCTCCCACTGCTCTTGGTCGGACTTGTCCACAAAGTACCAAAAGAGCCTGTGAAATAGCCACAAGGGTCTCCCTCATTTAATTCTGGAAGACAGACAGGTATTTGCCTTGTGTGCTGTTAAAACTTTCACATCTACCACGCAATGTTCTCCTTTACAGGGAAGGAAGGTAGGAGGATGATTCTCAAAAAAACCCTAGAGATCCTAGTTATGACATCCTATCCTGTGTAGTGTGCGTAATGTTACAACTCCATCAAACAGAGGCACTTGGAGATAATTATTTGCAAGATCTTGTTGATTTCCCTAACTTCCCTCAATTCAAATGCTTAAATTTTTCACTGGATCAGAATCACTTACTCACAAAGATTAGCAAAGGTGTTAATCAATTTTATGTAATATTTTCTCTTAAAGGCAAGCATTATGCAGCAAATTTCAGTAAACTTCTGCTGCTAGTGTTTTCTGATGTTGACTTTTCACTGAAGAAACCCACAATGCTGTTATTCATCTGTGCTGTCTTCTGAGACAGCATGCTGCATTTTACTCTTATTCTGTGACAAAAAGCAACGCATCAGCTACTGTTTTAATTATATACTCCAGATTCTGTAGTGTTTTACCAAAAATTTAACGTTAAAATCTTGACATGTTTTTCCAACAAGTAATCAGAAAAAAAATTATGCTAAGAAAGAAGTCATAAGAGTCTTCCTCTAGCCTACACATGGGGGTACATATTATACAGGGACATATTCTACAGTTGCCACTTAAAAACATTATCAAGAAAATTACCTAGTCAACAACAAACTGAATGGCTTGAGGATCAGAATTTTTACATCTTGGTCTCTAGCTAGACTGAACAGGGAATAAGATGGGACAAACAAATATGAACTGAATTATGCAAAGGGCCTTGATCTAGGCTCTTGGACAGCACGTAGTTTCTGTTGTTTCTGTGTATGACAGCCTGAGAAGCAAATTCTGGTTCCTGTCTGAAGGCAGAAAAATTCCGTTGTGGTCACTATCTGTGTGTGGGGCAGAATACTCTGATTTCTCTTCCATGTCCCAAGAGAGGTCCTTCCTAGGAAAATACAAATACCCCTTCTTTTGCTTCTTTCCATTCTGTACCGTATCATTTACAAGAAATGATACCCAAAGGTATGATTCTGCAAGACAACTGCTCATCTCACAGCCAGAGTATAGAAGGTGATACCAGTGATGTCAAGCGAAGGAAGCATCATTACTCATCTGATGCTCATCAGACCACACCGTTTGCTGATTAAGCCATGAACAGGACAGTAAGGTATCCCAGGTGAAAAAAAAAACACAACAGTATTTAAAATCAGCTAGTGATTTTAAATGGGCATCTCAAAATGCCCATCTTATGCAACCATATCCTTAGCATTAGAGAGCAAGGGGAAACTTACCATGAGAACCTTATCCATGTAGAATTCCCTCCCAGGGCTCCCATCATTGTATTTTGTATCGATGGCAAAACATAAGAAAAGGACATCAACAACCATTTCATAAATGGAAAGGAAGCAGTGAGCAACCAGGAATGCAAAGAGGCAGACAATGATGAGTGGCAGCACCCAGATGGTGTAATCTCGTTGGTAATTCAGCAACATAATCCCGGCCAAACCTGTACTGCAGACAATCAGGACCTGAGGAAGAAAACAGAACGCAACTCGAATGGCAGAAGCCTTTTGATTTTTTGGGTTTCTTTTGGTTTTTAACCTATCTGCTTCTTGCTCTACCAGGGCTAGAATTAGGGGCTACAGACGCTGTGGTAACGACATCTTTACGTCCTGGATTCCCCACATCCCTGAGTGTAAATGTCATGGGGAGAGGGAGGGAAAAGGCAGGTCCTGGCGGGATGGTACGCTTTTCATTTTGCTGGTGGAAACAACTTTGAAGCTCATCTTATCTCTGTCTCATCTCCATACAGGGAAAGTATATCAGAATTCATGTGAGGCATTTCATGTAACAGTCTCCACAGAACTACGCTATGTGTGAGGCCCTAACAGACATTTCACTGGGCAGCAGTTTGGTCTTTGGGAATAATAAAAGGACTAAAACAATTGTTGTGGCCACTCAACATTTTTAACATTTCTGAATCTATTATTACGAACTGAAGCTAAACACAAAGTTGTAAAATAGGTCAGCTTTACTATATTATGAAAATACCAGGTTGCACTGATAGAGGAGACAGGCTGGCAGCCTAGCACTGTTTCAGCTGATACTTTTTTTTCATATGTTGCACTGTTCATTTCAACATTTCTGTCACGTGTGCATTTCTCTAATAATTCAGAAGACATCTTTTCAGGGAGATGTTTCCTAACACTTTTCAGACACCTTCATAAAACCACATTATGTAATTTCATGGTCTCCCAAGCACCTGTATCTTCACTATTTATTTCTTCGCACATCTTATTGACTTAATTACTGGATTAAAAGTTCAGCCCACTGTACTCTTGACTTAATAAAAGTAGAGGAATGTAATAAGAAAGACAGTTCAGTCCAAGCTGGCAGTTCCTCATAGCAGGAACCACTTTTCAGTCCAATTTTGTCATAAATGGTGATCAATAACGTGCCAATTTTCAACATAAACCCAGAGAGCCCTTACTAAACAGAATTTAGAGGAAATGCTTCTTTTCCTTAGAATTCTAGGTTCTAAACACAAAAGCAGTCAAAAACTCAAAACTTCTAATAATCACCTTTCTCTTGACTCCCTGAAAATAAATTCATGCAATAGGTGTCATCATCTTCAGCTATTCCTTTCTGATCACTTTTACTTAACATAAGTGGGTCATCTGTTTATCCTCCCTATCCTGGACAGTCCCTTCCTTATATCATGCAGCTAGCTGTAATAAAGTGCATCCTAAGAAACAGGAATTTGAAGGCATTTTGTATCTGGGGTACAAGCCATTGCTAAGGAACGCTTGTTACTATGTAGGTCAGTAACAACTGTATACAGCAGACATACCTTTCCTAGAAACAGCATAAAATCCCCAACTGTGTTTATGGCAGCCACTCGCAAAGCGTTTTCCACTAGAATAACAAAGGCATCCTTTGCTGAGGTGCAGAAGTTGGTGCTGTTGATAGCTGTGGCTGTATATGCGTTCTGGGAAAAGCAAATTGATGATTTACTCAAGGAATGATCAGATGTTTCAGATGGAGGAGGGGGAAGAAGAGGGAGAAGATACAGCTTCTGAATAAGTCACATAAGTCATATGATGCTAATGAACAAACATTCCCTTGAGAGTTGTTGAATCAAGCAGTATGCACCAGCTGACAGAAGACTATATGAGGTAGAGAATTGCTATTCTTCTCCTCCCTTGCTCATCATTTATGCACTAACAAGTTTATTCCAAAAAACTAATTAAAAACAATTTGCAATTTCTCTGCAGGAGGAGGTAAGCAGTGGCATAACTACAGCATTAAGTAGTTAGAAAAAATACTCTGGAAATATAATATAGTTTGAGAGTCATACAAGTCCACCAAGATAATTTCTAGATACTTCACTAGACTGCATTCAAAGTTAGCCAGGACAGTTTTGAAGGATTATACTGGAAGTGTTTTAAATGCTTTCTTCTGCTTTTATGTCTGTATTTCCACAAGCAAAAAAAGTGAACAATAGTAAAGGGACATAAGAGAGATATTTAGAGATGTACTTAACAGAGGTGGAACCACAGGCCAATAAAATCTTTTACAAAGGGGTCTGACCAGCCAGTGTGTTGCAACTTGCTACTCTTTTTCCACTTTGCAGATGATGATGACAATTTGATGTTATGTACAGCTTTTCAATTGTGTGAACCTTAAATATTACACCTAGAAAAGCTTCATTTTCTTTTCACAACAAACATTTTGAAACTCAGATGTAGTTTGACAGAGTGGACATAGGGAGGAACACCTCCAGCCACTAAACAAATTTTTATAAAATTGAGATACCGTGTTCAGTAAGATGGATACAAGCTATTTTTCACCTTTACAGGGTACACAAAGACTAAGGGAGTGATTTTCAGTGTAATTTCAGTAACGAAGACAAGACTGAAGTACTTCATTGAAGTTCAGTTCCAAGGTATGATACCTCATGTGTCAGCCTCAGACTGCATTCTGGGAATCACATATATTATCAGCCCTTACATAAAACTTGAATATTGAAAATCTTACCTGGTTTAAGTAGGTCAGGCACTTTTCTAGACACCAAAGGCAGCAGATGCAGGCTTTGAGCATACAGCGAGCACAAGCATTTTCCTAGGAAATCACAGAATGTAGGAAAACAAAGATAGAGATTAAAACCAAACGATCTCAAGAAAACAATATTCCTTTGTGTTTCAGTAACTGATACTCAGCTTAGTAACTTAAGCAGTCCCTCTCAGTCCCATGGTCCTTTAAAGACCAAATATTTCAAAACAAGACTTCCAGCCCCCACAAAGATTAAATTAAATTAGCTGTAAACACATCAGGCATTAAGTTTCAGTAAGAGAATGGAATCTATTTCTCTTACTTTTCCTTTGAGTTGTGTATGAATATACATAAGTATCATTCGTGGTATCTTCACTAGTGTGATAATGAAAGACCCCTTTGCCACCGTTCCTAGGTGGTAACAAACAAGGCGATTAACAGATGCCAGAATAGGAGTAAACGGCAGATTCCTTTTCTCCCTGTTGAAAACAGAAAAAGAATAAAGTAGAACAATCAATATGTACTTAGTATCATCTAGAAGTACGACAAATTCTCAATAAACTAACGTGCAAAAGGAATGTATTATCCTTATACTAGCTTTGACTGTATGCTGTTCACACTGTCAGTCTGTGCAAGTCACAATTTTGGCTCTAATGCTTTACTAGGAATAGGATAAGGAATCAGTATGTCTTAAGGGTAGTCTTACAAAAGTTGGCTGCATTACCGCTACCGCCAACTGGCAGTTTCTATAAAACTGCATTTGATGGTGTGTAATTCAAAACCTCCCCAAAAAAGTGAGGAACAAGGCTAACATTTTTTTTCAGTTGGACTACTGATGAACTTGCCTTCCCTGTCTCTCCTGGGGGTCTCTGTGGAGACTTTGGAGAAGATATTACTATTGCTATTTATTAGGTAAATTCTTTTCTCAGACGTTTTGCATTTCTGATTTAGCTATTACATCCTCAAGGAACCAAACACTAATCTTTAAAACAAGCTATTTATTGCAACATGGCTAGAATATTTTAAACTATGAGATGAATACTCACTGTCACAGTTTTGAAGCAATTCTCTCAAAGTTTTTATTTACATTTTCTACTAAGGAAGCCATTTCTATTTCTCTCTCAAAGAATAGCTTTAGTCAACATTTAAAGAATGGCTCTTCTTCTTTATTAGAAATATGAACATAATACTAAGCATATTAAAGGAACAAGTGCTAACATTCCAAACATAAAATATCACCTCAGCTTGGGAGAAAGTTATTTTCATGTGAGTTTCATTCAAAAAGATAAAAAGTACAGTCTTTATTCCATGTAACTATCATCTGTGTAACTTAATCCTGAGATGTGAATGATTAAAATAGGTTTACCCTTTATCTTCTTCCAATTAACTTTTAGAGCTCAGGTAAGGGAAGCCAAATTCTATTCCATTTTGGGCACAATCACATAAAGGGTCTGAGCCTTATACTCAGGCAACTGAATCACTTCCTCATTTTGAGGTAAATGTAACTGAGGGCAGAGTCTGTAATGCAGAACACCTTGAGGTCTGTTATTGCCTGAGCTGAAAGGAATCCATCCAGCTAAGTGAACAGTGAACATATATAGAACATTTCTCCACAGATAACTTAACCTCATTTGCTGTGGAAAGCTACTAATATGCAAAATAATGGGTAAGTCCACATTAATGCCCTTTCCTTTCTTATTAAGTCACTTTTCAGATTAGAATTGTAACTTAAAATGCAGACAAGAATAACGGTAGGGAGAAATGGGTACTTACTAACTTAAAATATAATTCCTGTCACGGAATGATAGGGTACAATTAAAAGAAAAATCATTCACTCTCAGGTGATAGAAAATACATAAACTTACTGATGAAGCATACACATTGCTAAGTGATCTATTTCAACGCAAAGTTATCTTCTCTGCTCTGTATTTTCATAGTTCTGCTACTCGACCTAGTTGAATTATTCACATGATTACACCCCTGTAACATCTTGCAATAACTTCACAGATGTATTTGACTGGTATACTGTAGGACTTCATCATTAATAAAATAACAGAATTTCAGTCAGCACAGTAAATTAATTCCTTGCCTTTGATATTGTTTTAAAGACTAGGGCAGATAAGGAGTCCCATGTAATTCAGATAACAGTCTCAATTAAAAAGGCAAAGCAATTAAACATTTGAGATCTAAATCACGCACTCAAAAAATTTCTGCATGCATTATTTAAAAAAACATTTTTTTAAAAATCAGACTCTTAAAAGCACATGGCAAGAATAGAGTGTGGCTCCTGGATATCATTCAAAATTGTTATATATAATAGTCTTCATATGAAATGCTAAAACACATACTAAACCCACTAGCTGAACTACATATGTATTTAGGATACTTCTTGGGGATAGTGTCACTCCAATGCCTTCATTTTCCTTTCTTAAGTAAACCACCATTGCTAAGTATCTTGTCAACATCCTTTACTCATGCTGCTCTTTATCCAGAGGAGTTGTATTTATATTGTTTGGAAAAAGACTTTGAGAACATCCGAAATAAAATTACTCATCTAGTTCTTAGACAATGATGCAATGGGTTTTTGGCAGGGGGGAGGCTCAAGAAATTTATCATGAACTACTAGATCTAGGATGACAGGTGGAAAAGCTTCATTAAACTATACTTTTATAAAACAGATTAGTGTACTTGCTTCTTTTCCTTATCAAAAATATTGCTGTAGTTCTGCTCTACATACCAAAATGTAACACTTCAGATCACTGAAGCACCATTTATTCTCATGAATTACTAACAAAGCACCTGATACCATATTTTAATAAAAAAGACAGGTCCTAAATGTCTAAAACCAGAACTTTATTTTCATTTATTTAAGTAAATTTTAACCAACTCTAATTTCAGAGGAGTTCTCAAGTACTAGAGACTAAAACCCCAAAGCTGTTTGTGATTCTAAAATCAGTTTCTTGTCTTCGTGAAGCAAAATTCTTGCACCTGAAGTTTGGTAAAACCACTGCTTAGTAATTAGTATTGCCTTCTTTAACAGCTAGCAGATACACGCAGAACAGCCAGCATGAAGTATGCCCTGATACACAAGTTAGTACACAAATAGAGTAATAAAATCTGGAGCTTTAAAACACACATGTTTTGTATCACTTTTTATCTGAACACGATCTGGTCAGAATCTGTATATAAATGACGACTCTAATAACACCTTAAGTAATCTTGTGTAAGAAAGATTAATGAAGCAGTGTAAGTAATTGAAAGGGCACTGATTTGCAATTAAAATAATAATCAATTACTTTCAATATTTTTATCTTTACCCAGCTTATCAGCATTAATTATTAGCATTACAGATGATCTTCCAGGTGCATTCTGCCTTATAAACAGTCATTCATGTCTGTATAATGTGCACAGGTTACAAAGAAAACAAGACTTCCAAGTCCTAAATATCAAGCATACCATCTATAATCAGCAAAACAGATTATTTTCATCCTTGACATGACTTAAAAAGAGTCAATTCAACCGCTCTCCAGCTTTCAGGACGCAAGCAAGCATTCTCTGCAAAAGCTGTGTGCCTCATTATTTCTGCTAATTCCATTTCTAGGCTGCTAACAGCAGAGCTAAGTTGTCCATACCTTGTAAAATAGTATGTCACAACAGCCCCTGCTACTGTCATCTGCTGACAGGCTAGGATAAACTCGCTGATCCAGATCAGTCCCACTACATGGTACCACCACATGTATTTCAAGGGGCCTACCATCCGAAATTCAACAAATCCTTCTTCATTTGGGACAGGACTACCTAGAAATAAATGAAGGTAAAAAAGGAGATGGTGCTTAAATCAAGTCAGAAAGAAAGAAGCATACCGTCTACAGCAGAACCCCTCTAGCTTCTACTAACACTACTAAATGTCACGTTTAGGAAGATTGTTCATAAGATAGATATAGCTTTTGAGACAATCAGTACAATAGCATTTGAAAAAAGCACTAAAAAAAAACATCCTGAGTGTGCTCAAAATCCTGCAAGACTTCTTTTAATTTATAGCCACATGGTGAAAATTTCCAAAACTAACTCCCACCAAATAGCAAAAATTCTTATAATTAAACATAACAGACGCCTGCCTCCGTCACTCTTAATTTCAGTCTGCTGCTCTGTTGATATTATTCATACAGTCAGAATCAATATTAAACTTCATACTTCCTTACATCTGGATGTCAACATTAACAATCACTTTTGTTTTCCTTATGGTAAGTGTTTCTACATGTATTTCAACAGTATTTATAGCTTTAAAAGTATTTACAGACATAAGAAGCAGCTTTAGAGATTCTAAACCTATGATTTCATACATTCAGAAATCCATTGACTCTGTCTCATCTGAATAGCAGTATCACATGTTGAGACTGACAGAACATGTCAGAACCCTCCTACGATACACTCTATTCGGATGTGTTAATCCACACTGAGACGTTTCATTGTACGCAACAGTTATGTGAACAGCTGATGAGGTTCAGAAAAATACTGAAAGTAACATCATATGTATAAAATGCGTACCTTGAAAACCATTGTTTAGACCTAGCATTGAGAGCCCCTCCTCCACCTTCTTAGCTATGCTTTTATGCTTATATAAAAAATTAGTATTTTCTTGTGAATAAATCAAACTATCAAAATAATTTTGGTTCTAGTGAACAAGCTCTTCATAAGTGTGGGCTTCTTCTCATACACGTATAATGCAGACTTCTTCAGTTCTCCTGGTTTGGATTGAAAAGATCTGGCCCTATTTGCACAAAGACTTTGTTTAACTTATATCAGTGAAGATACTGAGTGCATATAAAACTAAGAGCACAAATTAGTACTTTGCAGAATCAAGGGAAATCAAAGAGTTCTGTCAGAAAAATATAGTATCAGCCTAAACTCTGCTACAAATTTAGTCACAGTGCAGTGGGCTTTAACTCACAGAGCAAAGCATGGGACTGAGACTTAACTCACTTTCAGAGGCAAACATTTTCTGCACATAGCACAGCATGTAAGGAAAACTGAAAGTTTCAACAGTAATGAGAACAAGAACATGTGAATTCTATTACCTCCATCCTTTGCTAAGAATTCAGGCTATGAAATAAAAAATATTTATCTTGTATCATCCTGAAATAGCTCTGTGACCTGAAACACTGTTACTTTTCGATCAGTAGTAAACAATAAATTTCAAGGTTTTAGCAATGAATGATGATCTCAGTTGTCTACAACTTACTGCAAAATAACACAGACATCTCCCATTTTAAAAAGCAGTTGCTAGGTTTCTCTGCTGAAGTAACTAAGATTTGAACCTATAGGATCGACTAATTCTAGAAGCTCTTGTCATACTCTGAACACAAAGTTCTCCTTCCATAATCTTCACAGAAGGCAGAACTTGAGAGCACACTGGTTGCTCTCAAAATATCGTGTACAAACAGTAGAAAAATCTCCCTAATAATTCTGGAAAATGCTGAAATAATACTAGACACCTAAGTTATGATCAGCTGAACACTACTTTGAATATATTCACATTTTGGGAGACAGCAAAGGTGAGCAATGGTTCTTTCATTACTATGTCTTCATCTGTGTGAGTACTGGGTACAAGACAATACAATACTTTATGAGATCAGTTGTAAGTTTAGCTGGTTTTGACCTGTTTATATAAAATTAGAGGTACATACTGGAAAAATTGTTATAGCAGTCCTATTAATGGAGTCTTGTGGTTTGCACCATGCCAATCTGCATCAAATCAAAAAGCCGGCCAAAAGCACAAAATACCATACTGGGAATGCAGACTCAAATGCACAACTTTCTTTAAACAAGTGTTTTGAAGTCACTGAAGCACACAACAACAGAAGCATAGTATGTGAGGTTTTTTCCCAAGCTTCCCACATACTTTTTAACCTACTCTGCCTGAGAACATACAAAAATGAAGTGGAATTTATTTAAAATAAATGTGGTAGCTGCTTACCTGTAGTACCAAGAAAAAGCAGGACTGTGATCCAGTATGTCCAGAAGAGGATAAGCACAAAGAACGTCCAAAATGGCTGGAAGACTAGCAGCGGCAGGTGAATGAAGACCTTGCCGGCCACGTGGAACAAGGCAATGGTGAGAGCTACTCGTTTGCGCATTATTAACATTATCAAGAACAAGATAACCTAGAGGAAGAAGTTTCCAAATCACATTTTAAAGAACTAAAAAATAAGCAAGTTATAATTTTGCACTAGTAGGATATTCAAACACAGTAAATTAACACATGCTCTATCTAGAAGATCACAAGATCAACATGTAAAACCACTATCACCTTCTTCTGGTGATAAATTATTTTACAAATTATACTTCTGGGGAATTCCAATCTCATAATTATGTATTTGGAACCATCATCACCCTCAGGCTTATGAAATTACACTGATTCTATCCTCAATTTGCTTTACAAACCAGTTAAATCAATAAGATTTCACAAAGAATACAATTTAACATCTATATTTGGGCATGGTATGGCGGATTTGTCATATAAGTTAATCAAACATAGTCACTTTTAATGTTAAAGTCAGTAACTCTGAAACAAGCAGCAAGGCCTGAAGAAAAGAAATTGGTTCAGTAATAATTTTTAGTATTTTAGTTCACAACGATCCTTCTATAAATGGAAAAATTTGCGAATAACCGATTTTGGAAGTAGGAATGGTCTAAGCACTTTCAAATAAACTGAAATTATGAAGTACCTCTGAAATGGGAACCTAAGAAAAAGATCTCATAAGTGAAACTGGATTGGAAGTCCAATATTGTACCAATTCATGAAAAGTCCCTGTGGACATTTTGCAGTAGAGGAGAGTAGCTGCAGGGTCAGGAACTCTCTCCTGACTCAAAAACTGATTTACAGAACAATGCCTAGAAGCCAAAAAAACAACAAAAAAAAAATCACTGCAACAGAGCTTGCAGTAGAAAAGTAGAAATAAACTCTTCAAAAATGTGTGCAATGTAAACCTTTCACCTGAATAAAAAAAAAAAAAAAAAAAAAAAAGAGATAACCAGGAAGACAGAACAAGAAAATAATATAGTCATTAACAAAACATACCGTGAAGACTGTAGCTGAAATGGCATAGATAAGAAGAGCCTGAAGGTTGTCTTTGGCTATTTGAGTCTCAACAGCACTGGCAGATATTCGTTGCTTAGCATAGAGCCACCACAGGACTCCTGTACCACCTATGTTTTAGAGAGGAAAAAAAAAAGGATAACAAAGATGCTTCTTCTATGTGACACAGTTATATTAACAAGTACCAAAGAAACTAAACAGTTTCTTATTTTAAGTTTAGCCTGGTACAGAAGGCTCAAGAGCACTGATGGCTAATAACCCAACAGAAACTTCTGAGGATGGACAAGCGCCCTCCTCTCAAGTGGATTTTCACAGTCTCACCCCACTACGACCACTTAAGAGACTTGCAGCTTTCCAACTCTGTGTTTTAGGGTAAAATGCATGAGAGGACTCGTTCACAGGAATCCCTAACAACAAAGATCACAGCTCCCATTAGACAGGCAATAGTGTAACAAAAAGAAGAATAAAGAATTATATGGTAGGACGTATGTATTTGTATATAATATGATAGGGAGCAAGAATATAGGAGGGGGAACAGAGAGCGACTTTTGGATTAGGATGCAAAATAACAAGAGGAACAAAAGAAGTAGCCTACAACTGGAAAGACTAATTGAGATGAGAAGAAAGAGCCCTGATACTGAAAACAGCACCTCAAGTTAATGACATATATACACCTGCATCAGACAACATCTTTGGGGCACTGGAAAAAAACATCAGTGAAAGGCTCAGGAGGCCAATATAGTGTGAGATACTTTCTTCTAACCCCGGTTATGAAATCCTAGCCTTACGGCCAGAATTTCGTTCTCATATTCTAGCTACCTTTTCAAGGCAAAACTTTTCTTAAATATAGGACTCCAGTTCCTCAGGGAGTGTTTTGAGTATCTCTTTTGAGTATCTTTCTCTATTTTGTTGTTATTTCTGAATCAGCTACATAAGGTTATCTAGAGATCACAAGTCTTCGCTGAAGGTACTCTGTTCAGGTCTAAAATAGAGGATGCTTTTTTGGTGTACCCTGAACAGTGAATACCAAATAAGCAGTATGTTTCACAATTGTCATGTTCTTATTCAGTTTGTGTGATGGATGCGAATTTTTAGAACATTACAACAGATGGCAGTAAGTCATTCAACTCTTTTACTCAACATAGCAGCTTAAGAGATTATGAATGAAAAAAATTATATTTTTCCCTTTTCTGTGACCAGAGATCCTATGAACAGTAAGAAGAAAAAATAAGAGATCCTGACAAGACATAGATGGTCTGATGCTTTTTTTTTCCATCCCTTGCAGTCATGCATTGCAAGAATTAAATTGCTAGTACTTCCTAATTTAATTATTCTATTTTTTGTTCCTTCCCTACAGTCATTTGCCCATACATTTTGGCTTTGCAACTGAGTATCAACAATAAAAAAAACTTTAGTTTTACAAATGTGAAAGTTAATGTGATAAAGCAAAACTATCTTCATGCAAGTGAAATAATTTTGGATGAAACAATCTTTGGCCATTCCCAAGATGGCATGGCTGGCTGCATTTCATATGTGAGCTGGTCACATAGGTCATGCAGGACTTTGAGTCATATGGAAACACAAGGATATAATCAGAAATGCTAAAAAAGCACCTTTGCTTCCTCTCATCAAGAGCAGATCTTAAATACAGCTACAGAACTACTTGGAGGACTGAGGGGGCTGATGAACCAACCTGTCAGGGTTGTATGGACACATCTACATCCTAAGGGTCCCCTGGAATAGTTGCCCTTTGATTCCTGCACACTTGAATACATCCAGCAGGTAGGTATGCCATCAGACACACCCAGACTAGTTGTCTTGCTCACTTGTTAGGAAGGCAGGTTAAGAAGTAGGAAATGTTAAGAGCTGTGCTACAAGTACTGTGAGGAATATCCCGTATTGCCTATGTGGGCACTAGTGAGATAGGCTGACAGGAAGCTGGTTAGCCAAGCAGGGACTGCATCAAATCTGAGAAACGTACTTGCTGGGAGAGGACTGCAATTACAAAGGTGGCATTTTTGGCATTTGTCTTGCAAGGAACGTAAAGGAAAGCTGAAGGGAAATGTATGGTCCAAGATCTGCACAGGATGTAGCTAGCCTGAGGACATGGAGCACAAAGATTAGAACTGGGCACTCGGAAACTGGGAGACAAATAAGACTTACCGAGTGATCCCAGAATGACAAGAATTGTTAAAATCCAGACAAGTACTCTTGAAATGTACCTGATTATAACCATCAAAATCATGGACAACACTGCAAAAGAAGACAAATAAAATAAGTAGAGAAATTATTTCAAGTAGAAATAGCCTTCCTAATTCTCCCAATGCACTAAGATAACTGCCTTCTAACAGAATTTTTAGACAGATTTATTTTCTGAGGCTTACAAACTCCCTGCACAGATAGCTGAGGAAATTGGGCACCTCTACACCTTCTGCTTTGATACTGTTGATTAAAACAAAGACAGCATAAATACATTTACATGGTACATTAAATACAAGACATAATGCGTACATACGGGCAGAGATGTATTTAGACAATGACAAAACAGACAGCAAGACATGATAGTACTCTGAGTCTGGTAACCTAAGCACACCTCCTGAGGACCACAGCAGAATTTGCACTCAAATACATTTGTCAAACAAGTGCAGATACACCTGTGTATTCTAAAATGTCATGCCACTAAAAAGTAAACAAAAAATTACTACTTTATTTTCAATATTCAAAATTAGTTCTTTAACAAGCTGTGTTCATATAGTTCCACTGCCATTCAGGAACTGTATGTTAAAAGCCCTCTACAATCACAGACAACTAAGATTGAGTGAATGGTGTGTGTAAGTGCATGCACATATTTTTGCATATATTTATTTGTGTACAGCAGTTACATGAAAATCACTGCAACCTGGCTTTCTGAATCACACAATCTTACACATTAGTTAAAAACAAATAAATTCTGTTTAACTATGAAAGTATGAAAAACATTTTTTTAATTAAATGTATGTAAAACTGTACTAACTTCTGACTCTAATCCAACAGTAGCACTGCTAATCACTGCTTTCAGATTCGGAACGGTCTTTCTACCTTTATTATCAAATATTGCAGCTGTCAGGATAGAAGAATAAACAGATTTCTGGTTATAGTTCAAAAGATACTCAATGGTTTTTAGCGTTTTGTGGTTTCTTTTTTTTTTAATGGTATCTAGCATCCTCCTTTTTTTTTTTTAACCACAACGGCAGACAAAGGAATTCTTTATCTTGTACATCTTCTCAGTGTTTCTAAACCACATGAGGCTTATATACGTGGATAGTATCTGGAGCTTCCCATTTTAAGATTTCAGATTTTGTACTTGGTAGGAGTAAAATAAATTCGTTATGAAAGTAATATATGTGGGTGAGTAGCATTCCACCTTAATTCACAAGAATTCATTAAAACAGCACTTCGGTCTAGTGCTATGTGTCACTCTATAGGCCAGAGCCATCTCAGAACTGTAGAAACAATTCAGCACCTCTATACTGCCGTGAATTTCCAGCTATTCAGACAGGCTGAGATTTTCAAAGGCCTGAAGTTTTTAGCTTTGGGGTAAGGGGAAGAAGGGCGTAACATCCAATACAACAAATGGGCACCTAACTTTCCTGTTTTCTCTCTGCAAGTTTTCATATCCCTGGACAAGTATGTTAAATGAAACAAAATAAACCCCCTACATTTTACAAGAGTACATTTTATTGTGCACTTCTCACCTGGCACTTTTTTTTGGAAAGGACTTATTTGGACTTGGCTTAGCAGAAGATGAATATTAGAAAAGGGAAAGGTGAATATTATAATAAAAATGAGGATAATGGGGATGCTCTGTTAACTATACCAAAACTAATGTTGGCTAATCAGCTGCAACACATCCTCTGTATCTCCTAATCAGTGAAAGAGGAGGAAAAAAAACAGGAATATGTATGCATATTGCTTCTGAATAAATCGTTCAGCTGTCAAATAACATTTTAAAAAAGCATTCTGAACCATTTTCTAAGGGCTCATTGCTATCATACATTTTTTTGCTCATATTGTGGTTAGAGGGTGTTAACAATCTCCTAATGCAATACTAAGAAATAGCTAGTAATGAGAAAAACAATTACCTAGTGATAACAAGCAAAGTCCCATTATAATCTCTTTGCTGGTCATAACTCCACTAATCAGCCTGTGTAAGACACTACTGTCACTGACAAAGGTGATCAGGGCCTCTGCAAACTTGGCATAGCAGGAAATGTTCACAGGAGCACAGCGATGGAAGAATGGAATAGGTGCACTGGTGACACAAGAAAAAAAAAATCAGAAAAAAAAATTACTCCTACTTAATATAAATGCCACATCAACACACAAATGAAAGGTGAATAGATGCAACCACGCCACCCTCATAACATCATAACCAGAAACCATGTGTTGAATGCACAAGTGCTGCCGCTGGAATGAGGATGATCATAATGGGAAGTGACGCAGTTCTTACAAGTAACTCTGTGAGGCTGGAGTGCACAGTCCGGTAGGAAATTATCACCCTCCCCCCTTAAATGGCAAGGCTCAGAAAATACATGTTCCTATTTCCACTTAAACATCTCTCATTCAAGTGTCAGGTGGTGAACCAGCAGCTGAAACAATGCCTTTGACTCATGTTAGAATGGAATACTGGTCCATATTTGCAGCAAAAGAAATCCCAGAATGACAATACTCTTCTTGCAAGCATACATGTTATGCAAAAAGACATCAGCACTTACAACTGCTGCCAAGCAAATCCAATGTATTTACTCTTAGTCTTTTCCCATACTAAGCTTGCTCTCGTATTGAAGATTACAATCACAGTGTTTACCTTCATTAATTTTGTTAAAGTTATGCACTATATTCTTTGCAAAACACGCAAAGATACCTGTATTGTTTCATTATTCCTGGGCTGTTTTGGAAGCACCCTTCCCCAAAATACTGACGCCATGCATTTAACTTTTCTGAATGCTCAGCAGAACCTGTTATCAAGTCCATCAGAGGAAGATACAAGAGAACAAAAACTTCCCTTTAAAAGTAGGTAATTTTATTTTCCAAATGTTTCCCATTAAGTAGCTGCCTTTCTTGCTCATAAACTATGGCAGATCTCAAAGAGGCCTTTTACATCTTTTGATCAATCTTTCCAATTATACCTGAGATATATGTTCCATGAATTACATGTTCCTTCCTGTAATTGTACGCAAAGAAATGGCTTTCGTATTAAGTCTGTCTTTTCTTCTAGCCTCTAAATTTGTTTCACCCTCCCCAGTCATCCTTACTTAAAAGATTTCAGTGGACTGTAGCAGCAATGGACATAATCTTTTGCAGTTTCCCCATTTCAGCAATCACCTATAAACCAGCAATTTTCTGTTCTCAGTAACTATTTGTTAAGCCCAAGCATTTCCAAAATTCTGTCATTTTAAAAACATAGCGAGTAAACCAGCTGCCTTAGGCACATCCTTTCTATGCATTGTTTTTTGGGAAAAAAAGATGAGATGCTGAAAACCATAACTGTGTAATTATTCTGTACTGAATTCAGGAGAAATTATGTTCACCTGCCATACCTAGGTAATTAATAGATCCTAGGGTTTTGTTTGAAGTGACTGACAATTGAAAATTACATGGTTTTAAACCTACTGTGCTGAGTAGGTAAATGGATTTGGAGATGTTCATATTGATGGTCTACTTTTCAGTAGTGATGAAGACAGCAGTTAAGTACAGCAAAATAATTGTGAATTAGTCCCAATTGTTAAAAAAAAAAACAAACGAAAACCATTATGATGGCTGCCCTACCTAAAAGGCAGCCCATGTGTTCTCTCAGTCTCTTACAACATAACCTATTTTGGAACATGCAGCACACTGCGGTTCATTATATGCAGTAATACTGGGAAATACTGAGATCTGAGAGGTTTATTTAATTGTTAACTGCTCCAACTTTGCAGAAAGCCTAGAGCATTTAGAAGTTGTCAATATCAATAACAAAGTACAAACTCTGAGCTGGGAATAGGCTAAAGACTCATTCCTGCATCTAAATAAGAAAACACCCATTTTGAATAGGGAAGCTAATGGGATTAAAATACTCTTTCAAAATACATTCCAACAGAGGAAAAAATGCCTTTTGCGTACCAGAGTTTATATTATCCATCTAACACTCCGTAAGCTATAGCACTTTCACTACACATTTTAAGTTACCTATTTTTGTGTGCAATAATTAATTTCTAACTTTGTTGTAATTAATTAAAAAAAAGATTAGGTCAGTGGTTCCTACAAGCTTTCTTGAGTAAATAGGACTCCTGAGAATCCACCTTTTGAGACCTGCTCCTATTTCAGTGTTTCTGACTGAATGAGTGAGTGAGGTAAGGTGTTTTGTTTAATGAAAAAATACAGTAATAGATCTATTCTCAGTGACCTGTGCTATTTCATATGGCCTCTTGATTATAACTCGGTATACTGCATAGCAAAAAGGAATTACACATTTCTGAGAATAACAACATGATACTTAATCACAAATGCGAGCAGATGATGTTAAAAACTGTATTTTTAAAGCAATATTCCATGAACTTAAGAGACCCATCTGATGAACATGTGCAAGTACTAGATTTCAGAGGAGAGCTTTTTCCTCTCACTACTACACTCTCACTACTACTATATAGCAACCTGTGTGTGGGGAACTTGGTTGGAGCGCCACTGCTACCTGCTCCGTATAACATCTACGGAGCAGCCCCTTGGCACAGCTTGACACAACTGTTTGATAAATGCTGCAGGGAAAAGCTGCATAAGTTTTCCTCTAGGGTCCTCTATTTCAAAACTAAACAGCAAAGTCACACTTTACTGAGGCTGAGATGTGCTAGGTACTGTTTCTGGAAGACACAGGTATTGCTGGCTGCATTGCTAGACTGTACTGCTGTATCAAAGTTAGACATATGGCCTTGAAACCGGAGGATGAGAGTCCATTGAGAAGTGGAGAGTCAACTAGAGGGCATGAAGAAGCCTGGTCATCAAACAGGGACAGTCCTCACAGCATATGCTCTCTCTGTCCCACGGACCTAATGGGAGGCAGATGATGGTTCATACCTCTCACAGATCAAATCTGAAAACAGAAGTGTTGGGTAAGTTCTTCCTGAATGCCTCAGCCTACAGCGTGTCAGGTTTTCATTTGTTTGTCTCCACAGGATTCCATTTCCCCTCCAAATTACACTAATTTACTCAAATAATTTAACTACAAAAATCTGAAAAACAAATACAATATTGGCCTTTTTTGCTTCAGGGCATTAAGTTCAGACTTTTCTCTGAACTTATCTCAGAAAATATTCAAACGTATTGAGCACTTTATTCATATCAAATAAAATAGGGGAAATACTCTACCTACACAACAGCTTTTAAAAAATAACTTGAGGTAGTTTTTGTGAGGAATTTACATAGTGTCATTAGAGCTCTGACACACTGTTCTATCCTCCTGTTTTCTTATTAAGCTATATTCATTCAGACTGAATGACATGGGAACACACAGTAAGAAAAGTCAATATAATTCTGGCAAAAATTAAGACTGACAAGCTTTTTCAGTATGCAAGCTGGCACTGAAGTTTTCATTTGTTTTTGTATTACAGCTATAACAGCTGGTTAGCTGCAAGGAATATTAATCTGCTGTGGGGAAAAGCAAAAAAAGTTAATATTCCAGCTGCTACTTATTGTCACTACAATATAAAAAAATATTCACTGGAGAGGCTACCATGCAGACAAGAGAGACTTTAAATTGAAGTTTTTAGAACTGACACAATTATAACATTTAATAAAATCATAACAGAAAACTATGCGTAAGGCAAGACTGCAGTTACAACCCACTACTGAATATGTTTGAGAAGCTAAATTTTGAGAAAACACAAATGATTCTTCTTGAGTGAGTGGAATTACTGACAGAAGGGTGTGCACACAGCAATGCCAGCATAGCTAGCAGAGTTTCTGTAGCTACAAACTTTCCTCTGCTACTTCACAAAAAGCAGTTTAGTAAAATATTTTAAACAATAAAACTCAAATCAATCTCTTTATAAAATATAGCCCTCTTTTTGGTACTTGACCATCCTCATATTGGTCATTTGGGGACTGAAAGAATAAAAAATGAAGCCACTTGCTAAACCTGACTGGCTGAGGTAAGGTGTAGGAAGTGAACACTTAAGAGAGCTGTGTGTGAATATATCCTTTTTCCTCCTGAAGATCCAAAGTGCTCCATAATTGTCTCTGATCTGCATTGCTGACAGCCAGCTGGCTATAGGGTGAAAGGCAGTAAAACAGCTGATACTCAGCACAGCGTCAGTTACATGAGATGAGACCTTCAAGAGACCAGTTCAATAGTGTCAGTAACACATGCCTGAATAGTTTAGGTTTTTCTTTAAGAGTTGCTTTCAAAACGTCTTTTAAAAACATGTGGCAATAATACACTAAAACATCCACCTGTAAGACAGAATAAATTTGTGCTGCAAATTTTCTAAAGAACTATCATGAAGAAAACAAATGTCTGCTCCCTCCACCCCCAATCAGACAAGATGTTAATATTACCTCTCTGGAACAGGATATTTAGGACATAACTTGGCGGCCCTTGGGTCTGTAGTATATTCTGATGGCTGTAGTTCATAGCTACACAGCGTGGATCCTGTTGGGGAAAAAAAAGACTGATGGGGAAAAAAAATAAAACCCAAATATTCCTGTTCTTTGCAAATGGTACTAAAACTGATACAGGTCCTGATTCTGCAGCTCCTCATGTTATTAGCACAAAGTTACGCTACAGTTCCTCCTGTAATGGAACAGTGAATGAAGCCCAACACAGGCTTCAGTGTAACAGAATGACACTCTTAATCTTGCTTTGGGTCTTCCAACGTTGGAGTATTCGATTTGAAAAGGCTGATTCACAATGCAGTGTAAGAGAGAAGGACACAAAGCACTTTGAAGTCACCCTCCCCTGCTACTCCACCACACTTGTTCTTGATCATTTTTAGTGCATGAATATTACATAAGACAATATTCATTATAGAAAGAAACCATTCAAGTGGGTTTTTCAGGGATTGTTTTGGTGTTTTCAAAATACAACACAAGCTTTGACCACAAAGCTTTTTTGTCCAAAGCTTTTAACAAAGCTGAACTCTCTATAAACAAATTGGTACAGCACAATAAAGATCAAGTTGCCTACAACCAAATTCAAACATAATTTAAGCTTTCCTTAGTACGTGACACTTGCCTAATGGAAGTACATTACACAGACAGATCTCTTCCCATTTATCTATAATCAAGATACAGAACATCTGAGCCAATACTTCTAGGAATATAGCAACTGCCAAACCAGACTGGAGCAGTGGTCTCTCAGAAACTGGAAGAGGTAAGAAAGCCTCCAACTGTACAAGCTGCCTAACCGAAGACAAGTTTCTTCCCAAGCTTATTTATGAACAGATTGCTTATTCCCTAGTCCAAGTGATCTGGATACATAGCCTTTAGGGTTTTTTCCTACACAATAAACTAAGGACATCTTGGTCATTCCTATAAATATTCAATTATTTCCCTTACAAAAGTCCTCTCTCCAGAAATACTTTCTAGCAGAGTTCCACAAATTGGATCTGGACAATACATACACACTTTTACCCAAATTGAACCAAGACTTTTGACAAACAGCCTCATCTTGGTCCGCAGGACACCAAACAGAAGTATTATTTGTAGCAATTATCGAATATTATTTGCAGAAATCTTGTTTACCATTGTCACATTGCTACTTCTATGAAGAGACATCTTCTATCTATAGACTGAAAGAAAAGACAGAGAGCAGCTGAGTGGACTATCCAATGCAGCCTCTGGAACACCACTTAAATATCACTTCTACAAATGATTTGGGGAGGGGCAGGTCCAAAACACTGTAAATACACCATTGAGGAAAGATAGATTTCCTGCAAAGAGAAGGTATCAGGTAAAACATCTGAACTCCATTTTCAATTATACTGTTTGTATGAATCCTTATACCTCTACTTGCTTACATGGTAAACATGGCACCAGAGAAACAGACATCAGACTAAACTACCTAATATCTAAAAGTAATTATTACTCTTTTTGGACAAAAAGACTCTATACTGCTGCAAAAATTTTTCATCTGTTCTTGTAGATATGAAAACCTCTGGAGCAAGTGCATTTACAAACAACTCCAGAATTTGACAGAGGGGCAGCAGTAAAGAGTCACGTGTTTATCTTAAAGAGACAAGGAAAAGGAAGGTTGCAGGCACTTACATTTATTTTATTTTATTTTGAATATAGGTCAAAAGCTAAATTAAGACTACTAGAATAGGACATCCTATAGGAAGAAGAGGGTGGGGTGTGGGCTGTGCTGTATATGAACAACTGTATACAGATTCACAATACAAAATGTTTGGTACCAGCTTGGTAATTTTGCCATTCAACATTACCAGTGTTGAACTACAGTTTAAGTATTTATGCAGAGGCGCCCCACACCTAAATAAGTCTAAGGGACACAGCTGATCTGTGGATGCTTATGCCTCCTTGTGACTTCCAGCAGTTCACCCGGAAGAGAAAAAGGCAATGATTTGTTATGGCCAGGGAAGAGGGATATAGGTTCTTTGCACAAATATGTATCTGAAGATCTTCTCTTTATATCACAAATGTAAGCCAAGCAAAACGCAATACCAGATCCTGATCTGCAACACAGGTCACAAGCCATTCAAGCAGGACTTGTAGACTAGGGTAACCCAACAAACCCTGCAAGGCCCCTGTGGAACCTAATGGCGTGTTCCCTCCTGTCATGCAATGGAGCAGTGGAGAACTCTGGCTGCTACAATCATGTCTTGCCTAGGAACTGCTCTTTGTATCTCAGCTGTCTATCTTCAGCTGTCTACCTCATGTAGTGTACTTCTTTAGACTCACAGCCAAGCAGAAAAATATTTTCATGGAGCTTGTCAGACAAGGGTCGTTAACCACCCTGAATATAAACAAACTACTAGTCCAATAGCCAAAATAATGCCCATGACATTTATTTGTTCTTTTGTCCTATATTATTAGGCAGAATAAATTTTTACTATTCCCATAAATATTTATTTCTTTATATTTCGAAAACCTTCCAACTTCTCTAATACCGTGGGGGAGAGCTCTACAACCCAAATGTGTGCTTGAGTAATGTATCACTTTATCTTAAACTGACTTCTTAACAAGAGTCCCTGTGCATCAATAAATAAAAGTTTGAATTTTGAGTGAAAGTGGGAAGAATGGAGTTCTTTGCCAAACCTTCCACCCCACAATAGTTATTCTGGATTAGTACAGACTGTCTTAGCACAGCCAGTCTTATTATTGCTGTTTGAGTTTGCAAGGCCTGCAAAAGGTTAAAGAAGAACTCAAATCACCTACCTTGCTGAGATAATTAGTTTACCAAAGACACTACTATTACTCCTAAATTATTACCACTCGTAAATGTTTCAAAAACATTACTGGTAGAATTCAGAGAACTAACTGAAACAAAAATCATTAAAGTAATACATTCTTTGCTTCCTATGGCAGTGCACATATTTCCTCTGGAGAAATCATTAGGTGACAACATCAAACTGTCCTACAGGGATCGGATTTGAGATCCCAGCATATTGTAACCTTAAAGAAAGATACTTCTAAACTATACATAGAAACAGTTGCAGGGCCAGTCATAAGCACACAGTTTACTGGCCCCACAGTGATGTATTTGGTGCTTTCACCTACAAAGTGATATTCCGGAGACATAACACAGCTTCTGTTCCATGGTTTCTTTCCCATGAATAGAGCTGCTCCAGTGATGAGAATATTTTGGGGCCATGACTGGAGCAAAGTATCTCAAAAAACAAACTTTCCTTTCAACCTTAACCTAGCCATAGGAGAGAAAGGCACCACTTCTTTTAAAAGCCTTCTTTCTACTTTGGCTAGGCTTGGATTAGTAAGGAGCGGTACAGCCATGATCTCTGGCATTCTTAAGAACAACTACAATTAGCACAAATTATGTAAAGATGCTGTAGAAAGCCAGGACAAAGGTGGGGGACCAAACTCTTATTTCAAAGATTCTTCCCAACTGAGAAGGCAAATTATTTCTTTTAACACATATTTTCCTTTAATACACATTAATGATCTTCCATCTGTGGTCTCACTGTTCTGAATCTCACTGACAGTATGCATGTATTGGGCACCTATGTGGTGACACAACTGACTTCTAAAAGATCATATGATGAAGCAGAGATTACAGTTAAAAAACTCAACATCATATTCCATTTTAAGCATTCTCTCTCCTTCTCATGCAACATGCTATTAGTCCATCAGTAACGTAAGTCCTTCAAACACAGGAATCAAACTCCAGGTAATCACAGATATAGAAATGTGCAGAAGTATTAGCAAGAGTGAGACTGTTTAAATCACAACTATTGGCCTCTGTACTTTCAGCCCAGTGCTAATTCCTCTTGGGTTCCGGGTATTTTACGAGCAAGTGGCACCAATTAAAACATAGCTAATGTTGTGAATACATGACTCACAGATAATTATCCTTGACCAACCCATGCAATACAGCCTACGAGGTACTGACAGCTGGATATTGACAGGGGTGGAGTTCACTGGTATTCAGGAAGGACAAGGCTCCCAGACTCTCACAATGATGAAATTCTTAACACTTCTCTACTTTTCTCACTCCAGAGCTTGACTTAAATCAACCTGTCCAACTCTATCAGCTCTATCATACTCTAAGCTGTTAATCTGAACCACATTACCAGTCCAACGCTTCACACAATGAGACAACTTGGTACACTACCAGTAATTACATATTATCTTACAACATTATGGACTGGCAACAGGGCATAGAAAAGCGGAAGCTTAAGACACTGGCTCGTGTATCTGTAGGGAACTCTGCTGCGAATTCCACAGCCAAAAACCACAGAAAAGGTAGGATGACAAGCACTACTTCCAGAGAAGGTGGTAAGTTACTATCCATTGCTGACTTCTGCCAGTAAGAAAGGATAATGTTGCATGACCTCAGAAAAAACATGCCTGCAGGGAGTAATAACAAGACCCTTTCTTCACAAACTCCCGCCAAGTGGAAAAAGGCTCAGACTGTCATCAAAGGAAATACACAGATGCTGACCAGACTTTTTTCATTCTTTGTCCACTAGGTCTGACGACAGTAATCATACCCTGTCTACAGCTACAGGAGATAATTCTACTCAGAACACAAGCATTAAGACTACATAAAGTTTAGGTTCATATAAGTTTCCTATTTGCCTACAGGTTTTTAGAAGAAAAACACTCCAGAAGCAGACAAATTCACATTTGATGCTTCATTTAGGAATGAAGTAGACCTGATCTGTGCACAGATTAGCATCAGAGCTGGAAATGAGTGAAAAAACAAGAACTCCACTTCTTGGCCAATAATTTTAATATGGTCTGAAGTAGAACTTAATGTGGAAGTGTCAGAGGACTGCACAGACATACCTAAACACTGCAGCTACCCCTTTTGCAAATGGTGCGGGAATAGAGGCAGAAGGCCAAACAAGGATGGAACTGAACCTTAACACCTAAACCTAATCTCTGGGACCTAGCAGAGTCTAGAAAAATAGTGATGCTTCCAGATAAGCAAGAAGGTGTAGAACAGATCACTCTGCAGTCAGGACTTCTCAGATTAATATGGCAGATTTGTTCTCAGTGACAAAAGCACGCTTCATTCTCTAGATCTAGCCACTGGTACGTTCCAGAAGCACACAGAGTCTCTTAGAGGAAGGAAAGTAAGGGTTGTACATATCTAAACTTCAAGTTGTTGCAGAGGGACATACCATCACTTCTTTAAAAGAATGACAATTAGAGGGCAGGAGAAATTGCAGCCTACTTTTACAGATAAGTGTGAAATTAAGTATCCTCCAGTGCATGCAAGAATGTTCTGAGAAAAATCCAACACATAAAACCTACTACTTAGATCTTTAAATGTCTCCAGAATTTAAGATCACAACGAGAACTGCAAAGATAGCCAAGTGCAGTTACTGTTCTAACTGTACATAAAAATATAAAAATTTTTAAAAATTTCTATCTTAGACTCAGAACTCATACAGATGTATTTCAGTTGTAATTAGAAAGCTCTGACTATCCTCTTCTCTATTCCCCCATTTCTATCAACAGTACAGAAAGTCGAAACCAAATATTAATTTACTCATTCCTTGATTCATATTTCTTCCAGTGCTAAACAAAATCAGCTATTCTGGAATGAAATTAAAAATCCATCTAGTCCAGTAGCATGTTTCCCCTATGGCATCTTTAACTCTCCACTTATAGCTTAAGGATATTCTTGAGTACTAACCTATTAAATATCCAAACACTATTATTCTAACAGTTTATGCTTTGGTATCTAAAATACTCTCATGCCAATAAGTTTCATAAATGAACTATAATTTGTGTGGAAAAAAATCCGGCCCTTTGATGCCTAGTAATTTCTTTTTTGACCTCTAGTTTCATATTACTCAAGTTATGAGATCAAATAACACAATTGTTTTAACCTTCTCTAAGCTTTTGCTGCTTTTAAAGACCTTAGTCTTTTTAAAAGCTTTTTCTTTTCCAGGCAAAAGAATCATTGTTCTTTTCTTGTGATCAACCTTGTTTGTGTTGTCAGGATGTGTACACGTAATATAAAAAAGTTTAGCAAAAAGTTAAGAAAACACTTTGCCAAGGAAGGACCAGAACACAGCCTTTATGATCCCAACACAGCAGGAGTTTCCACAAAATATGGTACCTGTTTTTTTCTCTTCACAATTAATAAACATTACACTTTCGCACAATGCTGTGCCTCCACCTAATCCTCTTGCTGTCCTCAGCAGCTTCATGATCTCCTTCCCAACTAGCAACAACCATTTTAAAGTAAAACGCTAATGCCTAAAAATGGGAGGTGGAGTGGGGGTGTGTGTGTCCCCACCCCTTCGCTCTGCAGGCATTCCTTTGCATTTGACATTTTGTTCCAGTGTAATTGATTCAGATTTTTTTTCATGTAATTCTAAATAATTCAGTAGCTGCAGCAAGATTTATTACCTTACTGTTCCTCCCCCTTTCCAAATGGCTTATTAATGTAATCAATAACACAGTATTACTGGAGGACTCCACATGCAGCCACTTTCTGTTGTGCAAATGACTTTGTTCTGACTAGAGGGTTCATTTCTAACACAAGACAACCCTGACAGGCAGTTCTGGTAACAAGGCAGAGTAGCAGTGGATGACTCCGTATCTCAGAAAGAGTCATACTGCACTTTTATTCCAGCCATTCAAAAAAATGATACTTAGAATTAACACGTCCAGGTTCCCAGAGACCTAGTGGTGCACAATCTTTTTAATCATAACATGCCTAAAACTAAGATGGTACACCAGAGCTGAGGAAAATTATGAGCAAAGGATTAAGCTTTAGTCAGCACACTTCCACTAAAAACAAAGTCCAGAGGGCAGGGGGGCGGGACGATATGACACAGAAGCAGAAGAAAAACATCAGAAGCTGACAGCAACTGATGTAACAACTATTTCTAAGGCAACTACCAACGATACACTGCAAAGATGTACTTTGATTACTACACATGAAGATGTCATTATCTTCAGACAAAGGAAAAACCTTTTTGTTCCCCCCTATGGTTCCTTCCCATTGCTCAGAGAGATGACCTGCTCTGACTTAGTCAGCATGATTTCCTTTATTGATTTCATTCAGGTCAGTCTTTGTAGCAGACTTAATGTAGCTTTACCTCTGGCTGTTAAGTCCACCCGGACCTCAACTAGCCTGGCCTAGCTACAGAATTCTGACAACCGAAATGCCTGCCAACGCATTGTAAAACAGAAATTTCATTTTTGGTTCCTAAATCTGCATCCAGTGATTTACACAACAGATAGGAATATTACTTTCCACAATGACCAGTCAGTACAGTTATCACTGAATTAAACATGACAAATTATGGCCACCTGTTTAGTGCTTCTTTTTAATAATGACATTTCATTACTTATTTGGCACAGCTATATATGAATTATATCTCCCAGGATATTTCAAAATGCTTTGGCAAGACCTTGAAAAGAGCATTGCAGTATTTCCTGAACACTATGTTTTGAAGCAACAATCAGCTTTCTGAAAAAAAAAAAAGAAAAAGAAAAGAAAAAAAAAGAACAGCTTTCAGTCACATTACTCAAACTACATAACTTTTTAAGTGCCAAGACCAACAAAAGCATTGAATCCCAAGAACTCCCTGCCTGAGGTATTCTGCTGGGTGAGAAAATCCTGGGGAGACTAGCAACAGCCAGTTCACAATATACAACGTTCTCAGTTATGTCCAATCCATAGCTCTACAAACTCAAATATCAGCACGGCTGTTTGAGAACAGCATTAGAAAATGTTCTCAGCCAACACTGCCCGTTTCTGCATCACCTCCAGGAGTTGCTCCATAACATTCCTGTGCTTGCACCTTTGTACAGGCTGAAGATCTGAGTGGTCAATCGCCCCACTTTTTCCTTCCCTTTCTTCTCCTCTTGTAAAAGGTCCCAACTGGTTCCCAGGGTTCTGGGTGTCAATCACTCTGTCAGTCATTCTGAAAAGATTAACAGCACAGATTTTCTTGTTTCCTAAAATCAGACAGGCTTTGCGAGGGGCGTATCTCTCCTTTTCTTAGATGGGAACATATTGCAAATGCAAGACCCGACTGTGGGGGAGCATTTGGGGTGGGGCTGGGAGTGAAGTTACTGTCCTGAAATGGTGCAGCATTATTTCACCAAATCAGCTCCTTTTCCCAAATTATATCACAACAGCAAGTGCATCATTACTGATTCAGGAAGCCAAAAGGCTGCTTTGTCATGAAGTGATCTTCAAGCCTCAAGCAAGCATTTTCTCTTCCCCAAATGCTTATTTATAATCTTGCTTACAGAAAAATACAAGCTGTACTGCACAATAAGGAAGAGCTCTGCCTTACAGTTCAGCTTGGCAGTTCTGTCATGTCGTGTACAGGCAATCAAGTGCCTGTCCCACTTTGGGGAAGATACCATAAACACTGAGCTAGCTGTAAGGTCATACCTGGTATTGATAAAATCATTCATTAATATAAGGATGTTGTAGTTTGTTTTACTATGTTACATCTTTTGATAAAGATAAGATAAAAAACTTTATTTGAATTTACCATACCACCTCTTGATGGGCTGGGGCACAACAGAACATTTCTTTGGGATGGGAAGGTGCTTAAACAGTAATTGTTGAAAGAATTCCAAGGTGCATGTACAAGTAAGGTGATTTTAAGGGTGGCATGTGAAAATGGCTAACTCTTCAAATGTACATGCAACAACCTACACAAAGCCTATCTCCAGCACAATTGCTACTATTAGGTTGCAGAAAGGGTTAAAGCTTTCACAAAGGCTTGGCAGAACAAAATTAAGAGTTGACTGCATTCTCTACCCATGTATTTAAAATACTGAGGTGGTTTTCTTGTTAAGTGTTAGAAGTTACTGTACTTTTCAACATCTTTGTTGGCGACATGGATAGTGGGGTCAAGTGCACCCTCAGCAAGTTTGCTGATGATACCAAGCTGTTTGGTGAGGTAGACACACTGGAGGGGAGAGATGCCATCCAGAGGCACCTGGACAGGCTGGAGAGGTGGGCCCAAGCCAACCTCATGCAGTTCAACAAGGCCACGTGCAAGGTCCTACATCTGGGTCAGGGCAATCCCAAGCACAAATACAGGCTCAGCGGGGAATGGCTGGAGAGCAGCCCTAAGAAGGACCTGGGTGTGCTGACTGATGAGAAGCTCAACATGAGCCACCAATGTGCAATCGCAGCCCAGAAGGCCAACCGTATCCTGGGCTACATCAAAAGAAGTGTAGCCAGCAGGACAAGGGAGGTGATTCTGGCACTCTACTCCACTCTCGTGAGACCCTCTGAGGGCTGGAGCACCTCTCCTATAAGGAGAGGCTGAAAGAGTTGGGGCTGTTCATCCTGGAGAAGAGAAGGCTCCAGGAAGATCTTATTGTGGCCTTCCAGTACCTAAAGGGGGCCTAGCTAGAGGAGAGCTGGGGAAGGACTTTATACTAGGTCATGTAGTGATAGGATGAGGGGGAATGGCTTCAAACTGGAAGAGGGCAGGTTTAGATTAAACATTAGGAAGAAATTTTTCATTATGAGGGTGGTAAAGCACTGGAACAGGTTACCCAGAGAGGTTGTTGAGGCCCCATCCCTGGAGGTGTTCAAGGCCAGGCTGGACGTGGCCTTGGGCAACCTGGTCTAGTTGGAGGTGTCTCTGCCCATGGCAGGGAGGTTGGAACTCGGTGATCTTCAAGGTCCTTTCCAACCTAAACCATTCTATGATTCTATGATTTTAAGTTGCAAGCCTGGAAAATTCAGCATTGAAACCAAACCCATGTGTCTGCCCTCCTCCTTCAGAACTTGACAGCTGAACTCTAAATTCTAACTAGGTATCACCACAAACATAGAAATTGCAATTAAGCTCTGCACAGTCATGTTCAAAGTCCTCAGATTTCCTTATTATCCTTATTACAGCGGAGTCAATGATCACTTGAAACAGACTGCTAAACATAATCCTTGTATTAATTAATTTAAACCCACTATTATAGTCAGAAAGTGTCTCTCAGAAAAATGATCCCTTTTAGTGAATACTATAATTTTGGTATTAATTCACTGTTACTGCTTTATTGTAAGACGGAATCATGCTTTAACTTTTACTGTGCATATGCAACATTTAATGTGATCAATACTTAAGCTGTTCATTTGCTGCAAATGATCACTTTTCGGAACCTACACATGTTCTTGAACATTTCAACAGAAACATAACCATGATGATGACAGTATTCCTCAGAACTGTGTGATTTCAGTCTTGCAGTTTTCATCTACAAAAGGAAAGCTCAGTTTAGCACCTGTTTTTGACAAGCCCAACATTATACAATGAAAGTTAGGGCTGGAATCCACTAATAATTCTGTTCTGCTGCAATACTAGGTTTCATACTTTTGACCAAGCTTCCTGTAAACGGAAACAATTCACTCCGACTTTAATTAAAAAAAAAACAGTCTGAAAGATGTATTTTAAAACCTAAAACAGTAAGGGAGATAAAGACAGAATCGAGAATCATGAGGACAAGGTATAGCATGTTTTAGGAAGAGTGGGGTTTGGTGTACTTTAAAAAGATGGTTATGCTGAACATACTTCAGGCACAGTTAATAAGAGACTTAACTTACAAACAGAAACAATGTTTGTGGTAAAACAAGGCACGGCTGCCTTTCATTATTTCAAGAGGTACTTAAACTCCACGACTGATGACCTTGACTTCACATCAACAAATAACTGGCCTGCGCTAATTAAGAAAGAATCAGCATGTTTGGTTAAGGGCTAAAGAGTAAAACTGTTATGATGATACTGGCTAGCTTCACTGTGGGCTTGTACTTGACAGCTGTGCAGAGATCACATGAGAAAGCTCCCCTTCTCAGACCACCCACTGCACTGTGCTCGCACAGCCCTTTGTGCAGCTCCGCGCATAGTGTAATGCCACATGATAGTTCAGCTCCCTGATGCAGACACCCAAGTGTGCAGGCACAATGCAGTGGAAGAACCAAGGGTACTAACAGTGTCCTAGGGCCACATCAATTCGCTCTGCTTTTAGACAGGAAGTACTCACATAACCTGTACCAGAACAGAAATTAACATTTCATTTCCTTCTAGGAAAAGTAATCTGCTTTGAACTTGGTCACCCAGGCTGACTCATCATTAGCCAACTATCTTTGCAAAGAAATCTTACCGCACCATTTTAAAAGATCAAGTGGGAAAGTTCAGGACAAAACGTTCACACTTGAATAGCTCAAAACCCCTGAAATTTCCTCAAATGGTTTTAAATTTTTATCTTTACTCTCTTTTGGAAGGTCCAAAAGTTGGTTACCTCTTGTGCATTTCATTCCATACAGTGTTAAAATATGGATTGAGCAAATAATATTGATGCTATTACAACACAGAAAAGGTATTGCTCTTGGGGGGGTGGGGTACAATATTTCATTTGTTAATACAGCTGGTTTCCTTCACATTTCTTTAAAAAAAGAAAAGTGTAAGAGAACGAATTGCACTGTAGCGTTGAATGAAAGCAGAAATATTTTCACTGATATAGAATATATAGAAATATATTCTACAGCCACACTCCATGCTGCAAGCACAGTTCAATAGCAGCATTGGTCTCACTAGCCATGAGGACATGTCAATAGGCATTACTGCTTAGCAGAAACATCAGAACATTTCCACAGGAGTTAAGAACGTACTCTACACTTAGACATGCCCTCAAATTCTCGTTACACTTTGTAATCCTGTTTTATCAATGAGCTTTCAAAACCCAAGACACAACAGAACAGAAGCATATTAATACTGTAAGATTTAGTAAAGTTTTAGCTTAATAAAAATATTTCTATTTATATTTCTTAATGATACTTCATTTTTAATGTGCTAATGCACACATCTTTTTTTAATCCTATGAAAATATCTAGTACATGAACAAAAACAGACATGCTTTTTGCATACCATTAGTTTCTGCAAATTTCTGAATATCAGCTAGAGTCTTTAGTTCTTTCCTGGGGCAAGCTGATACACACAAAGCAAGGGACTTGATCTTCTGATGTACTAGATCAATGTTGCATGGATCCAAGAAGAACACATACCTAGGAAAGAAAAAAGGTAAATTACTTCTGTTCTAGTTAAAAGTTACACTGAACAAAATTATGTTGAGAGTTGGACTTGATGATCCTTGTAGGTCCATTCCAACTTGAGATATTCTATGAATTTCATTTCAAACTAAAGGATTCAGCCAAAACTAACCTTCGGTCTACCTAGAAACACAGGAAAATTGATATTATCATTAACTGTGTGGGTCAAAAGAATTCAAGTACTCACATGCATGACAAATACATAGATATTGATACACTTCTGGATCACACGGAAAGGATGTTTAACACTACCAGATTCAAGTCCATTCAAATAGTGCTATTCATAAAAATAGCAGCACTTCTACCATGCCTCTTCACAGATACAGGTCTAAATATTCACAAAAAAAGCTGCGCTCTGACCTTAAACTCGACTTCAAGATTTCCAACGTTTTCCAAAAAGACCCAACAAACCCTGTAAGGTTATACTTGCCCTGCAAAAAGGACAAAATCCATGGCTATTTTAATGAATACACATAATACCAGTAATTAAGAACACTGTTTTGGTTTAGATTGATTTTCCATACCACAAGTCCGTATGACTGAGCAGATTAGTGTAGCATTTATTTTGAAATAAAAATTGTTCAGATATTTCAAGTAGAAATACCCAGTGTTCAAGTGCAGTATTTTAAAGAGATTCTATGCACTAACTTTCCATGATGAGTCACTGTCATTTAAAAAATCCAGTTTGTGAAGTATGTATTAAAGCTTCCTAGCCTACATCTTCTCCTGGCTATACACACTTCATCACAAACCCTAACCATACAGTATTGTCCATTCATCGTATAACAGTGATACAGAATGTTCTTCTATCCTGAAGTTAAACAAGTCTTTCAAATTCCTACAATTCTGGTGATATACTATGCATTGAAATACTCTCTTCATGTTATCTAACATCATCACAGGAAAACATTACCAAACCACAATATAAAATGCCATTTCCATTTTTGCAGTCCTCATGATAGGAATTCACTCTGTAATCAATAAAATTCCCTCCTGCTCCCAGAAAGCACTTAGGTGCTGCCTGAATGCTTTCAGTCTACACGCCAATTGTTGACTAACTTTCCCCCATACAAAGATTGTTCTATTATCCAGTCTCAGTATGCAAGAATTATTACTACTTAGTACAGTTTTTCAGTCCTTCAGGGCCTCCTGCCTTATGTCCTGAAAGTCCATCAAAACTCACGTCATCTATATCAACTATAATGTGCTAATAGACTCCTTGCGTTCTTAAAATATTCCCTTTCTTTGTCCACATGTCTATGAAAAGTATCCAGTATTATTTATGTACTTTTACTTAAGACATACTACACACCTCAGGACTCTGTAGATCATGAAAGTCTAAGAAGCAAGTGCAAACATAAAAACTTGTGTCCTGCACACACAGTGGGCCTGTGCAGGCTGTGCATGTGTAACTCTCCAGCAAACTGCAAGCTGTACCAGCTGGTATGTAGGAGGCTCTGGGACCAGGCAGGGGTGTGAGGTGGGTGGTCTGTGCTGGTAGATAGGAGGCCCTGTGAGCATGGGGGGGCCTGTGGGACAACTGTGTGCGTGCTTGCTAGCGAGCGCCAAGATGAAGCAGCTGCCGAGTAGGGGGGACCCATCGGGCAGGTAAGGGGGCCTGGGATTGGGGCAGAGGTGCTGGGTGGGCAGAGGGGCTGTGCTGGTACTTGGGGCATCCCTAAATGTGCATATGCTTTTGAATCTGGAGAGTGTCACGTGTGTGCCTGCACTAGTGACCTTCTGTCTCTGCCAGCCCACCAGGAGGAGGGGACATGGATGTCTGTGCTTATCTTTTACGTGCATCCTCTATGTTGGCACTCTTGAAGGCCAGTCCATGTAACTAGCCATGCTAGTGTTCCGTATGTGTCTGTCCATCCACATCCCTCAGCCCAGGCAGTGACCCTGGGTCCCAGGGCGTACTGGGTTTGGCTTCAGTGTACGGGCAGGAGGTTCCTCCAGACATCCTTTAACACATATTACTGAGGGAAGCCTAAGGAAACCAAGTCAGGAATGTCGGCATTAACAAGCTAGAATCCAGCCCACTCCTATAGTCATTTAAACTCAAGGACCAAGCTATAATTTTAATGGACAGAAGAAATTAGAATATTTTGTAAAATAAATACTATGGGTTTAACTCAAGCCTGGAAATTTAGAGACACAATGAAACTATATTGCCATATGCAGTTTTGACGGAAGTGTGCAGTGCTGCTATACCCTTCAACAGACACATGTAACTCAAACACTGCATTGCACAGTTCAGAGACAGTTCTGACAGCAATGAAGCAGCTGGAAAGCAAACTCCAAGCTATCAAATCCCTGGCTTCAATCTATGGTCTAGGAGAACAGAAGTAAGTTGTTTTTTTTTTTTAATTTCTAGGAGCTAAAACAAGAATCTAAATGCTAGGCACCAGTATTACAGAGAAAAAGGCATTCTGTTTTTTGTTTTCAAAGCTATGATTTACTGAAAGTAAGTGATTTTACTGTAGAAAATTCCATACTGTGTCACCACAACAGGTTTTGTTTCTCACTAGCAGAATGTACTTACATGCTTTCTGCTGCAATTTCAGTTATTCAGAATCAACAATAGACTAATTTGTTGATAAGAAAGTAACTTAGATCAGCAATAGAAAGACCGAAGTAAACAAAGTCCATACTGAAAGTGGGTTATAAAAAAGATGTAGAGATGCTTTTTATGAGGGCCTGTAGTGATAGGACAATGGGTAATGATTTTAAACTAAAAGGGTAGATTCAGACTAGAGATAAGGAAGAAATTCTTTACTGTGAGGGTGGTGAGACACTGGAACAGATTGCCCAGGGAAGTATTCGAGGCCAGGCTGGACAGGTCTTTGAGCAACATGGTCTAGTGAAAGATGTCACTGCCCATAGCAGGGGGGTTGGACTAAATCATCTTCAACAATCCCTTCAAACCCAAACCCATTCTGTGCTTCTGTGATTCTTTGACCTTAACAATCCACTTTTCTGAAAAATCAAATTTTGTTAAAAGAAACTCTGAAATATGGCATGACAAAAAAGTTACTTGAGTAAAAATAACTGCATGTAATTTTTAATATGTCTACCTTCTGTAGCCATAATAAAAATCCAAAAATTTTAGCTCATCTTTAATTTTAAACTGATTCCTTTGCATAAAGGAAAATAAGGAAAGAGTCTAACTTTTCAAATGCCACCGTGTCTGAAAATAAGATCAACAGCAAGTTGTCCATCCTGAGGCATGTAATTCAAAATGAACTTCAGTACAGCTTTTCAAAAGGCATCATAAGATTTTTTTTTATGAATCTATAGGATAATCTTCCTTATGCTTTAGTACCATTTTGGGCTTATATTTCAATCTGTTTCTTTTTTCACTTCTGAAAGAAAAATCCAGATTTCCAAGCAAGTAATTTAAAATATAATTTCAAAATGACAGGAGGGTAAAAAAATTTTAAAAAAAAGGAATCAACAATTTTGGCTTCTGACTGGTAGCTTACTAGACAAGTGTCCTATTACCTATTCATGCCCGTGAGAAACACAGCAGTCTCCTCTTCCTTTGCAAAACCCGCAAGACCAAGCATCATTTCATACACTACACCTTGATTTTGGAAGCATGGTGGCAAATCATTCGAACAAGCCTATCTTACCTCCAAGTATTTTGTACAGTCTTACATTTGCCAGTGGCATTGATTTTCTGTCAGCCTTCAATGTACCTCTTTATTGGCAAATGGGTACTTCACAGAACAACCATTTGCTGTGATCTACAGCATCTTATCTTGGATAATAATAATGGAGAAGTGAATTAAGTGATCACGTGCATTCTAAACAAGTTATGGGTCAGCATATACAGTTTCACTCAACCAAACTTTGCAATCATGCTGTGAACTCTCCCTGGGTTTTCCCACAAGCGAAACCCCAAGCATTTTCCTCAGGCAAAGGCACTTATTAAGGTGCAATGCCACCCTAACTCTTCCCTATAGCAGCATGTACACACCTTCTTATACTTGAGTAAACGGCATGAACTGAATTCTGTCCAAGCAGCAAAGTATTGGTGATTAAAAAAAAAACAACCAAAAAAAACAACACACAGAACAAAAAAAACCCAGACTGAACTAGCATTTCAGGGACTTGCATTGGCTGCCATGGTCATCATTTATTTGCAAATAAAAGGATATTTTTCAACCTACTTATAACTGCCAAAACTTGAAAGGCACGGACTTTATTTGAAGCAGATACGTTTGGCAAGAGTTCACTGCCAAGACTAGGCTATAATCTCATGTCTGACCATAAAGCACAGCCTATTAAAGCTGTACTGTGTTTTATTTGCAGAAATAAAAAGATGCTTGATTCCCTCTTTGTTGACGAGAACAGGCTGTAAAATCCTCCTTCCCAACATCACATCTCACTGGTTTCAGCATAACTGATGCACATGGATCAAATCATACCCCTGTGAGGACTGTCCTCCTCACCTTTACCACTCACAATTTCCATACCCACACAGAACACATCCATTTCACTTCCTCATTACAGTGCCTATGGGTTGCTGTCATTTAAAAGGAAGAAAATGTTATTTTTACAGATGATTTAGCTTTTCTGCCTTGGACTGGGAAATGAAGACAGAATTACCCTGCAAGCAGAATGAAATGAGAATAACTTCATGTTTCCAGAACCACATTTGTAGAGCTTAAAGCCCTTTCTTTCGCTACACAAACTGGAATGTACAGGCAGTAAGAAGAGTTTATTTTTTACAGTCTGAAAAGTACTCCAATAAAATAGCACAAAATACTCCTATGAACTTCACCTCAGACACTGCAGGAACTCCATCTGCTAGAGACAGATGCAAAGCAGACAGTTTCTTCTTAAAAACTTCCAAACAAATTTAAAAAGCCATAGGGTGTGAGAGTGGGAAGGATCACTCGGTTATATAAGAACTGGCCTATTCCAAAGCTAGGTACTCTTGACTGTACTTCCCTGTGAACAGTTACAGGATGATCTGCCTTGGTAGAAGTTTTTCTCTTGGTCTCAACCAAACAGAGACGATGATATGACATATAAGTTCATCCATTCATTTGCTTAGGTCATGCCTCAAGCCATGACACCTTTGTTAGAAAAACATAATCCTTTTGAACCTTATTAAGACTTTGATGTGCTATGGGCTCTGTCTATCCACTGCGTTAAGAATAGTCTCTGTTTTTATTTGCTGTCTTTCTATCTTGCCTTTATGAAAGGAAATCACTTAGCAGTGGTAGATGTTTCTCCTCATGATGGCCCAATTTCTGTCACATGTAGGAGACTATTACACTGTTAATTGTTACATTTCAATAAGATGTCTGGGTTTCTCTGTTTTCACACAAACTCAGACACCGTTTCTTTCTAGAGCTGAGGAAGTATAAAAGCATAATTTTAGATTTTGTATTTTCTCTCATAACACTAGAATGATAATTTTGTATTGAATATGCATGATTTTAGAAAGCACTAAAATATTTATATAAAAACCTACGAAAATTATGCCGCATAAGTTGTAAGTCCTTCAACTCTCCAGGAAGCTGTGATTAGATTAAGAAAAGATTCTTTTGACAGAAGAAAGAGACAGGCTATTTCATTTAAGTCAAATTCTTCTGATAACACACCAATTACCAAGCTACATTAAAATCTTAAGTCAGATATTTAGAAATCTTTCCTATAGCAACTCAAAATAAGCAGATCTTAGGAAAGCATCCTTCTGAAACAATTCATGCAAATTACGGATTTTCTGTTCGTCTGAAAGTAAACTGTGAAGTAAAAGTAAAAAATACTCAGAAATTAAAGATTTTTTAGTCCTTTGAAGTAACCAACAGTGAAAGGAACATATTTTTTGTCAATTAATATCACTGTTCTAAGGTTAGACTAAGTAATACACTCTGTAAAGTCACCCAAGTTGTACAGACGCACTCTGAGCACTGACTGGCAGACAGACCTCAACAGATATTCACAGGTTTTCAATCCTTCAGTCCAGAATTCTTAACATTTAGCTCCAGTACTACTACTGCAGTATGATTTTTTTTTCTGCATGATAGGAAGTACCTGGGCTGGTTCTGAACTGTAAGTATGTGTTTTCACATGACATTGCTTAGTAAGAGCTGTGCGCTGCTTAGAAGTTTTGTGCATTTTCTCCACAAGCTACTTCTAGAATTTAAACTGTAAGCAGAATATATAAAGTCCTATTTTAATGTGTCAGATATATCCCACCTCTACCTAAACTCAGTGGCAGAAACTGAGCATACAACATCAAAAGCAAATAATTTCTACATAGATATCAAAGGTCTGCTCCCAAATCTGAGAATACCTGTCACACCTAAAACTCTAACAAACAAGATTCTTCAGTGGCATGATATAATCTCCTACATGAAGTGGATGCTAAGAAAGGGAAATTCCTCAATGCCTTAGCTGTACTCATATGGCACATCTGTCAACATACACTCTCCAAGTACTATTGCCGGTTGTTACAAAAGATTGTTGTTCTATAGGTAAGAAGGGTGGAGAAGGACAAGTAGGAATGAGTTAGCATATCCCTTTTCCCATTTTACTGAAAACCACTCTCAGAGGAAGAAAGGTTTTGCCTTTCCTGGTTTACAGAATGAAGCATTTGAATCACATACTCACTTCTTGTGTGTGAGGTCCAGACCACTGTTGATTATTCCCTCCACCTTGACATTTTTCTGTCCACAAATATTTCCATAACTGTCATATCCTGAAAGCAGTCTTGCAGCTGCTCCTGTAGCTATTGAAAAGCCACAGATAAAACCCTGGAGGAGAAAAACACCCCACAGTTTAGTAATATTTGATAATATTTGATAGTAATATTTGATAACAATTCTGTTTGATAGCACGGAAAAGTCAGTTTAATTCATTTATTTCTAAGCAGAGTTTTTTTAAAAAATTCTTTCAGGCTGAAGAGGGAAAGACAAGGATCCTTCACAGAGAACCATTGTGCAATTATAAAATTAAATGCATGACAAAAAGAGGTTTCAGATGTCTAATTCTGCATATTACACATGCAGTGTTAAGAATCCTGTAGGTAGCTTTTTGGAGAGTCTTATTTCAGCAAGTTGTGCATGAAGCCCAAAGGAGGTCAAGGACAGGCAGTGAAGGAGAGCTACAAGCAGAGCTGGAGTTGTCAGTGGTTAGTATGCACCTTAAAAGATTCCAGACAGTCCAGGTTTTCTTGCTTTAAGTTTTATTTTCTTCCTTCAAATTATGTGCTTTCAAAGATGAGCTAGAATGAAAACACCTATCTGACCTAAGTTCCTTTTAAGGAAATCCTCTAAAGCAAGAGACCAGATCAAGGCCGCTATGGTTCCAGATGCTAGGTTCAAATGCAGGAAAGAAACAGATACAGAGCAAGAGAACACAAAACGGCTCAGAGTAATATCCAACATCAGGCAGGTCTTGCTGTGAACTTTCAGAGATATTTCACTAGCAAAGCCGAGATCAAGGCAGTGATGATATAAACAGGAGACTGGCGCAAAGGAATCATTAACTCTCTAGCAACACCACTGACAGGGAGAAGTGAACCATCAGTTCACTCTGCTGCCATCAATGAACTGTTTTTACAGATGAGACAAGCTAAGATTTGAGAACGGGAAGCAGAGTAAAGAGCTGAGGCAAATGCGTGGAGTAACAGATGGTAGCAACAGGAGCAGATGAGATGATAACAGGTAATGAAGTCAGCATGGAACAGTTAAAACGTGGGTGGTTTCAAAGGTCTGAAGACACAGGAGAATGACCTTCTTTGATGGACAGGCTATCACCATAGATAAATTCCAAACAGCAAGTTGGTCATTATCTTCCTCTGCCCAACACACTAATGCACTTATAGGTTTAATACTTAAAGTGAAAAACAAGGGCAAAGTGAGAAAAAGGCTATCACAACTAATAATTAAAGCTGATTTCCAGCACTCACTTCCAATTTCTCAGATCCCTTACTATTCTGTAAAGGATACACTAGCATGCATTTTACATACAATAGTATTCAGGGTCTTGGCTGGTTCAATAATTTTTTCCCTGCACACTAGGTAAGGGAAATTATGCAATTCCTCACCCATTTAATCTAATTTACAACAGTGCAGGAACACCCTCCTGACCCATCATGGTACGTACAAGAGAAGTCCCCTAGAACAGTAACTAACAGAGTATTTGACCCCAAAGGATAATCGGTCTGTATATTACATTGCTTAGATAAAAAAATCTGGGACACTAACTCACAGCAGACTAATGTATAACAGGGGGAACAGGTAGGTATAGACTGAGTAATGAGGGAACATCAACAAAGGTAGGAAAAAATAACCACAAAAAAAACCCTGCTTGTTTCAGGAGGTACTGTGTGTTTTTAAGATTTTAAGATGCTCACATGTTACAGTGAGAATACAATTCATATGATTTAAAGAAAAAAATTATCATCTCTGCATTTAAAGTGCAGCCACTTTGGGGAAAGAAAAAGGAATTTTTCAATGGAATAATTCCAAAGACCAGAGACCAAGGGACAGTAGAAAAGAAAGCTACCAGCACAGAACTCACAAATTCCTACGGGCTACTGCTTGCAACACAGCAGTACAAGACAGTGACAGACATTCTCTGTTTAGCAAGAACATCATACATAGGTCCACAAAACAACATAAGATGAAAAGAAGCGTATTTCTAGTTTTCACTAATCTGCAGCTCTTGGAGGTTTGTTTGTCTTCTAATATGAAGTGCACAGTGTTGTGAGGTTGCCTTGAGCAAGGTAACAGTTTCATCAGACAGGGCAAAGCTGATAAAACTTGGAAAGAAAGATCTTACCATTAGTAATATGGCTGCTAATAGTAGGTGCTTCTACTAAGCATCCAAGAAGAAAACAGTCAACTGTTTGATATTCAGAATCTTTGTTTCTCAGCAAAAAGTTTGCTGAGATTCACAGAACTGTTTACCAGACTCAAAGCTATAATTTCTGGGACATCCAAAGTCCCATGTAAGGAACACGAGCCTAGTGATACCTCGCCTGATGAAAATCACATGCAAATGAAACTGTAGTTTCCGGGGAAGAGAAACTGGAGTAAGAACTGGCACAAATAATAAATTATGGATCCCTAATGAAAACCTTTGATGCGTACTTACTACCCATTTCTGTTCCACAGCTGACAGACCCCCATGCCAGTATACCCTGGATGGATAGCCAGTGACTAAGTGAATGAAGAGTTGTAAAACTTCTAACGAATGAAAACTCTTCAACAATATAACATTCACAGAATCCTTTGAGTCTTACTCACCATTCCTACGCAGAAGAGGATGAATAAGAGCAGCCATGGTACATCTGTGCAGCTGTGGTCCTCCAGAGGCTTCCACTCTCGCTTGGAGCTCTTGTGTGAGAAGAAAGAGATGAGGTTAACAAGACTTATTTAATTGCCTCCTGCTCATAACAGAAAAAGGCAGAAAATGATTCTCCAGGGCATTAACATACAGCAAGAAATGAACTTTAAACTCTGATATAGCTGGAGGAACTTGGCCAAAAAACCTGAACAGTAAGGCTCATGAAAGACATTTCAAAAGAAATGCCTCCACTGGAAGCTAGATCAACTTTTGTCTATGAATTTACATTTACCCACGAAATGGCATATTATTTTTCTAATAACAGAAAAGATAAGATAATGGCATGGAATCAACAGTATCTGCTATTGCCGTCTTCCAGAGCTACTTTCCAGTAATCTGCTTTCCAAGAAGAATAAAAGGTTAAACTTTTCAAAAGCTGCTAAGTTTTAAAACACTATTGGCAAGTTTAAAAATACAGCGGAGGTAGAAAGGAGGTGATAAATTGCTGTTAAAGGAACAGTTCTCTACCTGCCAAGAGGCAGCTAAGCTAAAGCTTTTAGCAGACATCCCTATTGAGTATTGTCCAGGTGCCAGAAAGGAAAATCTTGCACTTAAAATTGAAACACTCAATGACGGAGGCTTTATTGCAAAGTATAAAGAGGCGGTTGTAAGCAATTCAAATAGTTTGCTGCTCATGAGGTAAAATTGCTCATCTGTGTATACACTGCTAAGATTATTAAAGTCTGTTAAAAACAGTCATTTTGTCATCAAGGCAAAATGCTTTTAAGAAAACAATGATTTTAAGAAAAGAATGAACATTGGCTGTAGCAAAAAACTAACCACCCTATCAGAATTTGGTTATTATAACAAAAACGTTGCTTACAGCTACTTTTTAATACAGTTGCAGAAACAAGCTTTTTCAACTAGTTTCCAAGTACTAACTGTTCACATATGTCTACTAAGACCCAAAAACCACACACGTCGTTTTCATACTAGAGGAAGAAAAGGAGATTGATTATAGGGAGAATACAGAGCAGCTCTCTTCAGAGCCAGAGCAGAAGGGGTAACCTATTCAAATTTTGAATTACTTTTTCCTCTCAAGACTTTGAAGCATCTTCAAGACTTTGTTGACAAGGTAGCAAATGTCAGTACTGAATTAAAACAGAATGGTTCGGAAAATGTCAACAGCTTTTATCTCCAGCATGTATTTTTGCATATTTTTATCAAAAAAAAAAGTCTACAGCATGTAGCCCGTGATACTAGCAATGTGATTTTTTTTGGTATTCATGATATTGTTTTTTGCTAATTCACAAGCACAAAGTAATGTTTACAAATGACAGCATTAGAAAACTTCAAACTGGATATAAAGTAAATGAAATTCTACACACACCATGCTTCAAAAAGCACAGTCTTCTAAGTAGTCTGGCTTTGCATTAGGGAATCCTGTGCTATTTTTGCAATCTTGTATTAAGTAAGTTCCACTTGAAGATGTTGTATTTATAGTGTTAATTCAAACTGCACAAATTCACTCTGAGTTCTGAAGATCAAACTTATTTTTATTTTACTCAATAATCAGTAGTGAAAGGTGCTAAAAGGTCACATTATGCACTCTACTACACATTCAACAAAACTGTTTTCTGATTCTGGTGGTTCACACTTAAAACTAACACACTATTCAAACTTAACATTTACAATAAGACTGTGAGATTTATATTGTTATAATTAGCATAATCATAATTCATAAAATATGTAAAGCTTCATGCTTCCTATTCCTAAATTCACTAGAACTCTTGACGCTTTAGAGAGTTAGTTTTATTTACAAACAGCAGAAAGAAATTTCAGCTGTAGATCACCTGAAGAGTAAGTTGCCTTTGACAAAAGAGGGAGCACTCTGTGTGGTATGGTTTCTTTGTTTTGTTGGGGTTTTTTATCCTCTCCGTACCATCTGCAAATACAATCTTTTAATAGGATTTTTAAAAGCCACTGGACATCCTCTAGAATAGCTCTGGCAAAGATTTAGGTTGTCTGACTAGTCACATCTATCATTAGTAATCCATTTTATTCACTAAGTGGACTGCAACTTATATGTCAAAAGGAACTTGAAATGCCATGGTGTAACGCTTAGAGTAATTCATTCTGTGTCTATCGTTTTTACTCTTCTCCAAAACATAATTAAAAAAAAATTAAAACGAAGGTGTTTTAAACAAAAGGTACCGTAGGAGGCAATTCAAAAGGCACTTACCCACCCTAAATTTAACCACTAAGCATACTAATATGGTATGAAATTATACACCTTTAGAACAATGCCCTTCTCTAGAAGGCTGTCCAACCTTCTCTCCAGATCTATCTGCCGTTTTCTTCTCAGTTGTTTCCTTGTACTCACGATACCCACTGAATCTTCTTCCACAGCTTCACAGCCCTTCATCCTCATCTTTGATGCTGGTGTGCGTATCTCGCTAGTGACTATTCCTTGCCCACTCTACAGCCTTAGATGTTTACTGAGACCTTGATATTCATGCTTGAGCAACACAAATTGTTAATCTACAGTCAACATAACCTGCAACAAACATTGTTTGTTCTGCAGTCTGGAAACTATGCTTTTTCTCCATTGTAACTCAAATACCATAAAATTTTAGCAGACATGCTTTGCCTGCAATCCTAAATCAGCACTTCTACTGATTTCAGCTTTTTCTCCAGACAGATTAAAAGCCTTCAATATTTGCTGATGCAAGAAAGCTAGAGGAAAAATAAAATTTTTGGAAACAACTTGATTTATTTTAAGTTTTCTGTTACAACAGAGCTTTTATAATTTATGCTATGCTCCCTATGGACATTCTTGCCATTAACAAAGCATATGATTACCTGTACACCGTTATGACAGCATGCAGAATCAGGAGCCCTATCAGTTAGAGTGGAAAGCAGGAAAAAGAGCCTGCAGGTCTTGCAGGTTGGGAACACGTCTCCTGCCCATCACAGCTCTTCTGTGCTAGTCCTAAGAGTTATTTACTCAAGAATCCAAATGGGTATGTTCAGAAGTTTACATCTGTCCATTTTCCAAAAAATCTGGCAAACTCAACGCTTCTTAAAAACATATCAGAACAGCTGTGTGCAGCATGATTTTACAATTGGGTCTTAATTCCACACCTAGAAAGTTGGGTGTCTAAAGTTAGGCTTTTTTGTGCAGATGAGATGTGTGAAGAATGCCAGTGCAATAGCTGTTGTTTTTTTCAGTTGAATTCAGATCTGGGCAGTCTCAAGAAAGAAAGTACTTGTATGCAAATACAAAATAAAAAGGGGCTATTTTCTTGGTATTCATTGCATCCAGTCACTTCAAAACAAACATAGAACCCCACTGTCCAGATGGCTTTCTCCCTGCCACTTCCAAAATATATCTTTGCAGCACCACAGAGCAGGTCTGAATTTACATCTCTCCTGCATACTGTAATATACTTTACAGGTACCAGCATAGCACGGAACCAATGGTTGCTACTTTCACTGTTACCTGTAATAGCTGTACTGGATGTTACCATACAAGCACTCGCTGTCCCCAACCAGAGTGCATCAAACACATAAGCACACCAAAAACTGTAAAAATATGGCACGTCAGCAGAAGACTACAGATGCAAGGAATTACAAAGAATTTTTTTAAACACAGAATGTCTCATGCAATGTACAATTCATGAGTGACGTGACTGAAGCAAGAAGCGAAGTAAAGAACATCTGCAGTATTATATATATGGATAATCAAGCTGTGGGTAAGTAGCAAAGACGTGAATAAAGATGGAATTCGCCATCACTAGAGGATATGTTACAACACCATGAAAAAGGCAGAAGAAAGAAATCCTAAAGTCTTGTGGTGATCAGATCGCATATTTCAGGAAGAAGACAATTAAGCCACTGCTGAGACAGATGGGCTGAATTAGGGACAACCCACTGAATAACTGGTCTGAGTAACATCCACTGGATGAGAAGGAGATGCAGGGAGAGATTAGACTCCAGGCTCTACTTTGGCTAGTGAGTTTAAGCTAGCAACTGAGAGAGTCTGATTTGCACATGAACACACAGGTTCTAAGAATACAGACATAGCTTCATACAGGTATTTAAAGACAAAAAATAAAACCAACACAAACCAACAGGTACAAGCCTCACATTTCTCAGCCCAAAACAAGTCTCAGAAGAGACCTCGAATGAAGGATGTCCCAATCAAAATCCCATAGGAAGAATTCCAATCTACTAATCTAACTCCAGGACTACTGTACACAGTGTTAAGAAAGCCAAGAGGGGTCAAAATTTTTAAGGCAATGTCCGCAGCCAGCCAAGTCAAACTGAGTTAAACTCCACAAGATACCAGTTACATGAGCTATTCTGTTCTAGCTCAAGAAAAAGCTTCCAAGTGCAGGTGCTCCAAACTCCTGGAAGGTCCACAGCCAGGACAAATTGTTCATTAGCCTTACTTGTAAGTAACACTAGATGAAACCCTACATCCAGATGAAACATAGCAATCCAGTATTCCTCTACTTCAGCATTTGGTCTTTCATTTCAACTCAAAAATACAACAAAATAAGACAGAAAAGTTGAAATAGTTTTTACATAGAGATACACACAAATAATTTTGACAATACCTCATAAAAAAGCAATCCATTTTTTTTAGTTTCCTTTTTCTTTCAGTCTGGTTCTAACACAAGATGCTGCTGCAAAACATTCAGTTTCCCATTGGCAGGCATTACGAAAAAGCTTTCATATTTTCTACACCTAGAACTGTCTACGTTCTTTCTATTGACTACTGAATACAAGACATGGCATTTTGACTCATTGCTCTAAACAATCAGGCCTAGAGTTACAAAGTTTTTTCAGATCCTAGCAGTCTCAGGCGCTTCAGCATTTGGCCCATTCCCCCCTTAACAGCTCATACCATGCTTTAAGGATGCAACTTTTCAGAACACTTAAAACTTCTGAAATTTCTCTTGGTTCAGCTGGTAGGTTACAGTACTGTCAGACACAGACCTAGTGTACAGAAACTTCACTACTGCTTTCATTTACATTCATTGTTTGACCTTTCCACAAAATAAATCCATCCGCTACTCTCCCCTCACCAACACACACTGAATTTTTTTACCTCTTCTGACCCTTAGTCTCCTTTTTATATTAGATCCACCACTGAAGTTTTTAATATCTCAATCACCACAGTAACTGCATGCCCTTTACAAAGGTTTCCTCCCTATGAGCAGTTACAAAATTTAAGAAAATTTAAGATACATCTTCCTTCCACAGAACTGTTGCATTAGGCTGTCGATTAAGAACACTTGTATGCATGAACATCTGAGCTTCAGCTTGTTCCTCAAAATAGTGTCTATGACTATTCTTTTCTGTGTGATATATGTTTATTTTGTTTTTTAAGCACAAAATCCATCTAAAAAACAAATCAATAGTTCTCGAAGCTGTGGAACTAGTTAAGATTGATTTCCTTTGGACTTTCTGCACAGCTGAATCCGATCCTTTGATACTTAACAAAGGGAAAGTCCTGATCATAGTTCTTCATGCAGTGCAAACAATTCCTGATCTTTTTTTTTTTGTTGTTTCCTTCTCGTTTAGGTTCTCTGATATTTAAGAATAACTCAACCTTTGTTACAGCCCCCTCTGTAGCAGGTTTGACCTCAACCTTTCATTAAGCTCACAGAAATGCCATAGCTTTGAATCAACTATAACTGCTGAATTATCAATAACTGCCAAGTTAGCTACAGTCAGATCAATTATTTTTACAGAATTATTTGGGGGAGAACAAGTAGTTTCCTGAATGAATTATATGGATGTAATCTGCGCAAAAGATTTATCTTTTAAAACATAACTTATGAGCAGTTTAAATTACTACAAAAGTATTACATAAATGAACTTTTCAAATAGTTTTAATTTACTTTTTTTGCTCTGCAGAGAGTCACTATAGAAAAACTTGGAATATCCATTGTTATAATTTCTAATCAGTTTCAAAAATGAAGGTATGGAGAAATTTGGTTTGCAAGTATTTCAGGGTTTTTTTTCTTTTTAAATGAAAGGATAGCTTTTATTGTACTTTTAAAATTCCTCAAGGATAGTATTACTGATGTCACAGTTTAAGATCATTTGTTTCAAAACCTCATCATAAGAATCACATTCATCTAACTACAACTCCTTTAAATTCGCTGTTGTTTTATCACTTTGATGTAACACCAGGATTCAGAATATGTGACTGCAGCTCATTGTAGGAGAGTAAATAGAAATTACTGCTGTTTGTACACATAAATCAAGGAATTAGAAATTACTCTGTAGCTATCTATCTACATAGGAGACAAACAGCCACAGTGTAAATATAGCATTAATAAATAGCACTCAGAGGCAAAAAAGGATACTCATCCTGACCGGGATCCTTAGTGGGAAGTTGTCATTGTGTCCTGCAGAATGTAGCCTTCCAAGAAGGCAGGCTGGTTCTGATAAAGTAGCAGAGATTCAACTGACTGTATGAACAGCATTTAGTCTATTCCAATAGCACAATGAGTACACAATACAGTCACTTTACACTTACAATGCAAGTTCAATGCTTCAGAATTGGTGGGTCCATTGCAATACTATGCACACCACAAAATGACATGTAAGGAAGACATGGTCTGTTCCTGAGTTTGCCTTGGGAAATGGGCAATCCAAGTTAAAGAGGTTGCTACCAAGAAGTCATCCAGTCCAGAAGCTGTCATGTCAAGTTTAAAACCACAGCTTTACATGCTATTGATACATCCCCACAGTCAAACCATTTGTCAGCAGTTCCTAACTACCATTTAAGGAGCTGATTCTTTACTCATTTCATGTATCTTCACCTGCTAAAAAACAGCCCCAGTCACATGCTGGCCTTCACTAGGTAGCATAGTGGAGGAACCAAGATTTACAAGCTTACCAAAATGTTTCCACTGCAAGAATGTAATTACCCAGTTTACCAAAGAACATGGCATTTTTCTGTCCAAGACATGGCACACCTTTCTACACTATTCAGCTGCTTCGGAGAAGAACTAGCAGCAACTGTATATTGCCCTAATGAAATTTATTCCACCTCTGAACAGGCCCTAATCCAAGAGCTTAAAGAGGAAAAGGATTCAAGTCCTGAGCCTGAGCATTAAGTTTAATATGTTACTAGATCACTCTAACCTGAAGCCTAAAACCAAGACCCAAATCCCCCATTCTATAAAGAGCTGCAGCCATTTTCACATAAAATTAAGTAACTAGCCATTTCTCTCCTTTCCTTATGAATGTTAAATTGCAGTAAGATGACCAGTATGGTGCATCTGAACTACATTTTGACCACAAAGTGGTTAAAACATAAGTGATACCAATTACAAGTTTAGACTAAGTGTGTCTCACTACAAACATGAGTCACTAATTATTTCATGAAAAACAGAGCATTTCTTTGCACACACAGCCAACTGGATAATCACTGATCTGAACAAGTCTGTAAAACATCGGAATATAAAATTAAAATCTAGCTAATTATTTCACATTTTCAAACAAAAGCATTAGGCAACTTTTAACCTGTTAAAGATAATGCATAAAGGAATTCATACTGAGAGGGAGGGAAAAGCCATGGATATTTTCTAACACCTTCACAAATAACAGAGCCTAGAGTCCCTGACAATGCCAATATGAAGGTCTGTGTGTTTTACCTCTAGGGAGAATGAAGTCTATGATTATTCTAGGATTTTCTAATACTCTGAAGATTGGATGACAGTGTTCCTAAAAAAGCCCCCCAAAACAACACCCCCCAAAAAATTCACTTCCCCACACACGTTCACTTCTGAGGAAAAAAAAGTAGCAAATCAAGTAAGTAGCTCTTGATATAAAACCTTAAAGTGATGAACGCATGCTGTTTAAGTATCCAAAGCAACGTCTTTAAGTGTTAGAACTATCTTCAATTCATAACTTCATCAACTACCTCACAATTTTTTATAAAAAAAACCTTAGTTTACTGCACCGTGAAGCCTAGGAACACTGTGTGACGATGCCCTAGTTAAAATGCTCACCATTACCTACAGAATTCCTAAGCATGACCTACAGGTGTTCAGATAAAGCACCAAGCAATAGCTTACTGCAGTTTATCACGAATTCAGACAATTGTCTTCAAATTCACAATAAACCTAATATATTATACAGCAAATATATATTTTGGTATGCCTCCATTATTAGAGGAGGAAGATACACCAGCAAACCCAGACTTTTACTCTATACCAGTTTCCTGGAAGAATGAACCATGATGTATCAATAAAAATATCTCCATAAATACACCAAAAAACTCTTAGCACAGACTTAGTGTAGACCTCTGGGGAAGAGCAGCATTGCTCCTACTCCAGAGTCTGCTTATTATAGCATTCTCCTTGGAGGCAGGGGCTTGAATTCCCCCAGACTTACAGAACTGAAGCTAGGTCTCCCACTTCATGGGCAAGTGAGTTTGACACTTTAGTAGTACAACAGCTACAAGTGGCAGTTGTCTCTAAACCATACTCACTGTTCCCTGTAAGTGCCCTCCAGGATGACACCATCCTCTGGATAATAAGCCAGATGCCTCTGGGCCATTCCAAAAGGAACTGCATTACAGAACATGCAAATCACGGTGGTGTCTAAGACCCGTTTTTGTGGAATTTCTGCTTCAGTTTAATTACAAAATGTTTTATTTTCCAATTCACTGCAAAGCAGATGTTAGTCATGCTTTTGGATTTTACTCAGAGCCACATGCCAATACTTTACAGATAAGCAACTGTGTCATTTGCCTAATAACTCCACATCACCACACGTTCTCTGAGGCCTTGTCCACTGAAAAGATGCATCTGCTCTTTATTAGTATGAAACTGAGAGTTCCTGCTAGGAAAAGTTTTATGGAGGTGTAATACCGCTTTAAAGTTATCCACCAAAGGGTAATGAATTTATACTTTGCTTCTTTTCAGAGACTAAGCATACCACCAATTCAATGTGTCCATACTTGCTACTTCACTAATGGTCTCATACTGTGCACACAGTATTTATAAGTCTTAAACATAATGTAAACAAAATTGAAAGCACCTAAGACAGCACTTATAACATGATCGATGGTGTAATATAAAGATGTTTACCCTGAAAACTCATACTGGAAGGCTTCACTTACGAATCTGACATATGCTGTGTTGTATATTGTATTCCACCCATCTTTTCAGTCAACCCATATTAAACATTGCTTCTGAAACTCCTTTATTACATGCTTCCACCTCAGTCTGCAACTTAAATATTTATCTTGAAACATAACACAGCTGATTAAATGAAGAGAGCTGACATTATCAGCACACCTGCTGAGATTTTTAAGTTTAGAAAGAAGGCCATCTGCAGACAAAAGCCCAGTTAACACACGAAGTATTTAGTTCCTGTTTCTTTTCTTCATTGCATGTTGTTCAGTACTTATCTGAAAGCTGCAATATATATGGGCACTTCACAAATATCACAGTAATATTTTTCAGGGGATTAAAATACCCATTTCAAAGCTTGTTTGGTACTTTCATGGTTCTTAACCATTAATAAAAAGCAGTCATGAAAAAAAAACCACCAACAAACCAAAACCAAGAAACAACCAAACCCCAAACACAAAACCAAAAACCAAACAGTACATTTTTGAAGATATTTTGCACCTACCAAGTTACTTCACCACATTGAATTTTCTATTTACACATCAACCTGTTAAACAGATTCTCAGATTTTATTCTTGCTATGAGACTGCAAGTCCCAAATTACAAAATGTTTTCAAACTTTGGACTAGCAAAACATTGTCCAACTACAACACACATTTTGCTTCCAAATGTGTTAGCTTTATCACAACATGACATTAGCAGAAGAAAATAAAAACACAGCAGAACTCCCCAATTAATGTTCTCCACAGAAGATGGATATTCCATAGAAAACACTGCCCCTGTTCTCTGCACTCTCTTCATGTGCAATGAGCAACGTCCCCTAAAAGAATTTTTTCACCCTTTTTAAGTGTCTAAAGCCAGAATTCAAGACAAAAACATCACACCTCTTTAAGAGCTCAGGGCCTGCACAGCACTGCTGCGAAAAACAACGATTCTGCCACTTAGTAAAGACATTCCTAGCAGTTTGCTAAGTATTCTTAGAAAATGCATCCTACATTCAAGCGGGTGTGCCAATTGAAAATCATAAAAGCACATGGTTTTGTATTGCATTTACAATCCTTGCAGAAAAGCTTTCTACCTTTCAAAGGCAAAGGGCTACTTGGCGGAGGGTTACAGGCTACAAGGTTACAGGCTCGTATTCACATGTGTCAACACACACACAGTCCTTGTGGCACTACACAGAACACTATGAACTGTTCAATACACTGGCATTGTGCATTCTTCCACGTCACTGGGTACAAAACCCGAAAGACAGAGCTATGTTGGAAACTGAGAAGCCAATAGTCATACTCAGTTACATTTAATGGATGTCATCAGTACAGTAAGAGCCTCTGAACCATTTTTTTCCCCCATTTCCTCAAATGAAGATCAGAAAAGCTTTTTTTGGGAAAAAAAAAAAAGCTTACATAGCTTCTTAAATATAAAATCTGACTTACAGGTCCAAAATTCTGGCATAACAAGAAAGAAAACCACTCAGGATTACAATAAGAGGGTAGTGCTTGAGGACATTGAAAGCGTATTAGATTAATAGGAACCAACGCTAAGAAGGCTCTATCTGATTTATAGAAGAAAGGGTGGGAGGAGAATGGAAAGGGAAATGTGTCAAACCCTTAGCTTATTGCATAAGCAAACTTCCTTATAAGTAGGCAATTATTCTTCAGTTTTTCATGGCAAACTAGGGGGAATCTAACAAAGCATTCCCAGGACATGACCTTGAACAACATACTTTAATGGGTTTCCTGTTTTGTTTCTAAAGATCTGAACACAACATTCAGAGGTCTCTTCCTCAGCCAAATAATGTATCTGGAGAGCAGCAAGAGTGGTTTCCATTTAAAAAAACCAAAACAAAACAAAAAACAAACCACACACAAAGAAACACAAACCAAAAAACAGGCCAGATTTCATTTCTGCTGTAAACAGCTGATTAACGACATCACATTTATTAAGAGAGGATATCAGGCACAACTCACCATGTTCTGCTTGCTGTGACTCTCCACCATATTTTAGCAAAATTACTGGTTGAAATAGCAACAGCTAGAAACTAGCATGTAAAATGGAGTATGGAATCTCAACTCTCCTGTACACTGCAATCATCTCCTATTCTTGCAGTACACTGTACACTGGGTGTTGAAATCATATTAAAGCAGGGAAAATTAATCTTAGGACTGTAAAGCATAACTTCAAAATGAAGTTGACTCTTCTCTCTTCTTAAGTATGTATACAGATGTTCTTGAGGCTGTTGCCATGCAATTGTACACTTTTATTCCACACTGGAAATTTGCTTACCTAGAAGATAAAAAAAAAGGTGGGGGGGCTACAGACAGGAGGCCAATCAACAAAATGAAATTTATTTACTTCATAAATGTGTGAAACCTTACAGTGGGTGGCAAGACCTACAAGAACCCTATTATGTGTTCACCAACACAGACTTGGTCTCTAAAATTTATACACAAAAAAAGCTCTCAGTATAGTTTTATCAAATAGAAGTAAAAATTAGCAATCAGTTTAGTCAGCAGGTAGAAATCATGTGGCAACCCTCTGCATGACTGTTTTTTTTTAGAAGCAAAGCATAAAATTTACACAATTTTCCAACAGCTCCTTCAAGTGAGAAAGATTCAAATGCAAAATGACAAAGACACAGTTTCTCTCAAGTTGGTTTGCAAGTTTTGATTTTCAGAAAAGAAACTGCTGAGGTAAGTTCAAAGGAACAAAAATTACAGTCACTCCATGGAGAAAAAGGCATGTGCAGTTAGTGCCTTTAGAGTAAACAGCATAAGGACAGTTGACATCTTCACTACATAACAAACATTGCCATTTCTTCATAATGAAAAATAAAAGCGGCCAGTTGAATATACCCTTACTAACCTAAAAGTCTGATGGCTGATTGCACTCTACATGCCAATTAGATCACAATAACATAAGCTCTGGATTTAGCATTCACTATTAGCAATGCAAGTTAATCAATCTTTTCCACAACTGTTCTTACTTTACAAAAAAAAAAAAAGTCTCATAAGGATACAATGTCCCATGCTTGTCTTAATCCAAACTATCATTTCTTGAAGTGCTGAAAAAAAAGTCAGTCTTTGAGTTACCTGACAAAGTAAAGGAAATAATGTGCTATTTAAAATTTTTAAGATGTGACACAACTGAAAGATAGTCTGAACTTCAGAAGGAGCTAGTCCTTAGTGGGAAAAACTCAATGAAATTTGAGAAAGTACTTACAAGTAGCTACATAGTTGAAATATTTCTTTCTAGGCTTAGATTAAAAAGAATTATTTGTGCAGGTTGTGCAGTTGCTTGTGACAGCATTTGTAAAAGGACACCTGTGATGGTTCACAGGAGCCGAACAGAGCTCACAGACCAGGAATACAGAAAAGTAATCAACAACTTCATGAGAAGTCTGACTCGTTAGCACTGTTCTCAGATTCTGCTTGTATGCTTCATCCGTCATACTGTATCTACTTGCCAGAGGCTAGAACAGAAGCTTCAACTACTGTGAATGTGTTGAAAAGGAAATCTAGCTTTCTAGCTCTTGGAAGCAGAATTCACAACTCAATCTGTTTCTGCCCATCAGCACTATTATTCAGCAGGTCTTCTTCCATAATAGTACCCATGCCCACAATGAAATGGTTTTGGCTTCATGTCCACTATAGTCAGACATTTGACTGCAAGAACCTCTGAAAACTGAAGATATGGCTGAGGTACAGTTAACAATCTGTATTGTCCATACCTGCTCAGAAGAGACATTCCACCAGAACTACAACATTTTTTTGAAGTTAGGAACTCCAGGTTTATTGTGTGTTGTTTTGACAGCAGGTGCTTTATGGAAAGTTAATGGATGATCTGTCTTCATCTAGTCTTATAATAGGATGTTCTTTTAGTCTTGTAAAAACCAAGGCCACCACTAAAACCACTAAGAATAACATGTGCTTTATCCCAGTCAAGTTTATCCCACCTGCCCAAAAAGTTCAAGCTTCAGGATGGTGAGAGTCAAGAAACAGCAAGCACAAAAAAATACAGCAAAGTCCACCTAAATAAGTAGAGAACAGCATGATCACCTAAAGAAACAAAGTTGACACAGCTCTAACACTGAAAAGGAACAACAGGTAAACAAGAACTGTGGTTGTCACAATAAAGAACAAGTGCAGATCACAGAAGACACTACACCAGAGGAAGTGAAAGAAATTCACGCGAGCATGGAATAAGAGTGAAATGGAGGGGGAGAAAAAAAAAAGAAAAAAAGAAAAGCTGGAAAGAAATATTCCAGATTGAAGCACCTCAACAGGCAAAACAGCAGTGGAACAACAGGAAAGAATAAGCACACCTGGAAGAAAGCCTGGTATGGCTGTATTAAATTTGCATTAACATTACTTATAGCAGTTCAAGTTGAAAAATTTATTAGAATAGGAGGCAAGTTAACAAAAGGGAGGAAAAAACGTCAAAGCACAAGCACAGACAGCAGCAAAGGAGAAGAAATACTAATCGGAGAGTAGAAGGCAGTGAAGAATAAAAGAGGACAGCATTACAGAAGCCCACAGAGAATAAGACATCAAGTTGTAGAGGATTACAGACAGTATCGAAAGCAACAGAGGCCAAGGAGGGTAAGAAAGGAGGGGAATCCTTGCAACTTGGCCAGAAGGAGCCTGTAGAGATCTTAATGAAGGCAATTTCAGCAGAGCACAGAAACTGGATTGGAAGGAATGTAATATGAAGGAATAGGACAGAATGCATGACAACAAAGAAATTTTTCTGTTCCAGGAGAGTGTAAAAGAAGGGAAACAGATTAGAGTTGACTGTCAGTCTTAAGAATGGAGGACTAACTCAGAATCAAATTAGAAAGGTATTAAGATGGCAGCAAGAGGTAACAGACAGAAATTTGGAGTTGAAACAGAAAAATTGAATGAATGGGGCTTTGGGGTCAGGCTACACAGTTAAAGACAGAAAAAGCAGAGAGCAAACACAAGAATCCATCACTGAAAGTAGCAGGCAGGAGTGCTGAGGAAAGGTAAATATGCCAATTCTAATCAGTTTTTCTCTGGAAACCTTTAGATTCTGCAGGGGAAGAGATACAGGAAAAAGCCTAAGGCAGAGCTCCAGACAGCCAGCAAAGCAAAGGAACTGGGAAATGCATTGAGGGAGGGGACGTCAAGGGGGAGGATAATTGAGTATGAAATAAGAGTTAGGAAGAAAACGTCAAAGAAATCCGCCTGGTTCAACAACCAGTCACAGGTAGGTGCATTATCATAAACAAGATGAGGAGGTGGCAGTCATGAGAAAGGGACTTGGAGATGCAGTAATCAGATAAGATGGCTGGCAAAATCAAAACAGAAGTAATCACTTCTCCCAGAAACAGAAATGACGATTAGCAGATGAAGATCAAATAGGCTAGAAAGCTGAAGAATAAACTTAATGAGAAATCAACTTGAACAACAAAGTCATAAGGAATGAGGGCAAGGAGTCATGATAAGAGGACAGACTGTATGTCAAAGACTAAGATGAAGCTTCACGGGGAGAAACAACAAGTGAGGCAACATGAAGGAATGTCTGAAGGACTCCTGCTCAAGGAAAGCTTAAGAGGAAATAAGAGAGGGGGAAGTATGAAGACAATGGTAGATGAGGAAAGCAACATTTATTGTTAATGATAAGAGAGAGGATAAGACAGACATTAGGCATTAATGTAATGCTGTATGGTTGGCAGCAAGGTTTCTGCAATCAATATACCAGACAAAACTGTTGCTGATAAAATATTCAGCAAGTACCCTTTGATTTGGATTTCCTGAGGAGACACACAATTGCTCATGGCTAAGGAGGTAAATAAACAACCATTTTTTATACTTCAGCTACCTATATGGGATACAAAGCTCATTTATCGTACCACATCTTGGCACACAGAAGGCAAATGAAAGGTTCAGTAGCGTACTATAAACATCATGCACCCTGACAGTGGAACACAAAATTTCACTGAAAAACAAAATCAGTTAGTTAAAACCTATGAACAAGCCAGATATTTCAACCTTCTGATCCTCTATTTCTCTGCATTGGGTCTCATGTTACCTACAAATAAGCCTGCATTTTCATTTAAGAAAAGAACATAACAGCGAACAGCAATTCAAATTCATAAAGAAGAGCTAGAAAGGGCCTATTAAATACTTAAGAAAAGCAATTTGGATAGGAATCATAGAAAATAAGGTTGGAAAAGACTTCAAAACATTACTTCAAAACATCAACTTCACTCTCAGTGCTCCAAGTACATATCAGCTTTCCTTAAGCCACTCCTGACAGATCTTTATCTAACATGTTTTTTAGCAAACCTCAAAAACACAGGCTCCACAGTCTCCCCTGGCAGTCTACTGCAGTGACTGAACAATTTAAAAATCTTCCCCTAACATTTGGCATATATCTCTCTCTGAAATTCAAACCATTTCTTCATGCACCATAAAGCTGATTGCCTTCCTCTTTGCAGCAAAATTTGCTGTATGGAAAGGATGTTCCCTATTGCAACTGGACAGCCCTCTGCAGTGTTTTGCATCGGAAGGACAGAGCCCTTATTAAAAAAAAAAGTCTGCCTGAACGGATAAGCTGCAAAAACTCATCTCTGTGATGAGTCATCTGGGACAGCAGAGACGGACTTTCCCACATAAGCAGTCTGCTGGAAGCTGGATTGAGCCACTGCAAGTGACACAGCCAAAGGAAACTAACATTTACAAGCAGGCAAGGCACAGCCATAGCATTAGTCATGATCGCTCATCCTACATCCTTCAGAAAGAAGCCAAGTGAAAAACAGTATATAGCTCTGGTCGTGTTGTTCAAAGGGAAAGTTAAAATGGGAAGCAGAGCTGCAAACTGGAGCGCTGGGTGGAGCTCCTGATTGTGCCTTGCCTGGCAGCACCACTCTGGGGGGAAAAAAGGAGTCAGTAAGGGCAAAGTAGAGCAAGGAGGGAGGGGGAAAAAAGAAAAACCGAGCTGAGAAATAAGAGACATGCATGGGGCCAGTCACACACAGAGAAAAGGATGCAGTGGGGCACCTGAACCCTTGACCATGGAATGGGGAAGAGGGCTGGGATTAGGACCATCTCTCTTTCCAGAGGCAGTGGACCTGGGGGAGGCCCTGGACATGCCAAGTTTCCTCCCACGAGATGGCTCATCTCCCTAGGGTGGGGCAGTAGGGACCCCAAGTGAAAAGCTGCAGGGAAGGGGAGGGAATGCGGAGCTATGTCGGGGGGGTGCATGAAGGCATAGCAGAGGGGAGGAGGGAGAGGCACAGGACAGGGGTGCAAGGTAATATGAGGATGGCAGGGAAGAGCTAGAGGCATGCAGCTGACGCTGTGGCAGGGGGCTGGAGCAGGGAAAAGCAAAGATCACAAAGCAATAGCAGGGTTGGAGGAAGAAGGGGCAAGATGATGCTGATCCACAGGGGAAGCTGCACACAGAACAGTGTGCAGAGCAATGCGGAGGTCTAAGTGCATAGCATGGTGGGAGCAGGGCTTTTGAGGGTGAACTGCCGTATGAAGGAAGAGCAGAGCTATAGCAGGGAGCAAAACGATGCAGTTATGTGCATCAGGGCTGGGGGTACAGTGGGGTGTAAAGGGTTCCACAGCCATGACAGAACAGGACTATGGGAGGGGAGAGCAATGCGTTGACAGCCATGGGAACGCAGAGCTGTTGGCACAGTGAGGCAGGGGAAGGGAAAGCAAGGTGTTCACAGCCTTGGGAGAGTCTGGTTACGGGGGATGGAAGTGGGTGCTCAACCATGGGAGAGCGAGGCTACAGGTGTAGTGACGGGATGCATTGCCACAGGAAAGCAGGGCTATGGCGTCGGGAGAGAGCAAAGTGCCACACAGCCGTGGGAGAGCAGGGCTACAAGAGGTAAAAAGAGATGCACGACCACCAGACAGCACGGCCATGGGGGGAATAAGCGGCTGCACAGCCGTGGGACAGCATGGGGGGCAGAACTAGGGAGGGGTCCCACAGCCGTGGGGGCCAGTGGGCCTTCAGGCGGGTGTAACAGGGCCCGGCAGGGGCAGCAGCAGGGCGAGAAGAGAGGGCAGGAGAGGGGAAGGGAGGAGAGGAGAGCAGAGGGGAGGGGAGGAGAGGAGAGGAGAGGAGAGGAGACGAGAGGGACAGCAGGGCCCGGCGGCGGGGGCGGGGCGGCCGCCCGCCCGGGGGCGGCGCG